>NW_024081456.1:93640-144585 GCF_003009895.1 Hyaena hyaena | reverse complement strand
AAAAAAAAAAAAAAAAAAAAAAAAAAAAAAAAAAAAAGTAGTGTGCATTCATTAGCATCTGACAAAGACACAATCCTCTTTGTCTATTAAACTGCTCACAGACCTGCTTAATTGGCTTCAGTTTGGGGAGAGGGGAGGTGAAGGAGGGGCTGCTGGCCCACAGGCCGAGGGTTGTCAAGGGAAGGAGCCCTCAGCAGTGGGAATGCGGCCTGCCCAGGACGGCTGGGGAGTCACTTCTTCCTCTGTAGCCACCCCCCACCCCCGCACCGGGCGGGGAAGGAGGGGCCGTTTCTCCAGCCACCAAGCACCTCCTCACATTCCCATCAGGGACAAAGTCAAGCTGAAGGGCATCAGCCACGAGAGAAAAACTTCCCGAGGCCAGTGCGCCTGGGGAGGGAGCGGACGCGAACACGATCCCCTACCCGAGTCAGGGGGCCACGGGCGCTGGTTTCCCATCCAGGGGCCCAACACCGGGTGGGTGGTGGACGGGGACGGCCAAGGGGCTGGAGGCGCAGACGCCACGACAGAAACCAAGCTCGGCAGATACTGACCCCCCAATCTGGGAGATGAGTCCCCCAACCTCACCTGAGGTCAGAGAGGGTGAGCTGGGAAAGACCAAGGGCCCAGTGGGGGGGCGGAGGTTGGCTTTCAAAGAGCCACTTCTGTCTGCGGCACTGCACTCACCTGCCTGGAGGAGGCACCTCCCCTCCCCTGTTGGCAGGGTGGTGGCGGCTGGCCACTCTAAGGGTCCACAGCCTCCCCGGCAGGTCATCGTTTCTCAGGGACTTTAGGACGAACCAGGGCACCGGGAATCCCCACCTAGCACCCCAGGAGCCCAAGGTGGCCCACAAAGGCGTGCTCGAACCTCCAGCCTCCAGACCAGCTCCACACGAAGCATAATTGCTGGTGATTAAGTAATTGCCAGACTTTGTCCAATAAAAGTAGCACGTGACCGCGCCCAGCCTTCTGGGCCATCTCCAGAAGACAATGGCCCAGTGTTCTGTCCCTGCGGGCCCCGCTGCACGAGGCAGGGGCTCTGCTCCCGACAAAAGCACCAGGTCCCCGCAGGGGCGCAGGGGGCGTACTCACACACAGGCTTCCGTGCCGTTGGGGGACACTTCACACTTCCCGCCATTCATGCAGCTCTCGCTGGGCTGAGAACATCGCAGGCCTGGGGCGGGGGGGGGGGGCAAGAAAAGAGGTCAGTCCGTGGAGCACTGGGGTCCTGAGCCCAGGGAAGGGTCCACCCCAAGGGGCATAGCCACCCTCTCCTAGAAGGCTATGTCTCATCACAGGGTTACTGGGGACAGGGGACCTCGTGAGCCCTCCCAAACCTGAACCCCAAGGGGCTTCAACATTCTGCCCAGAGTTCTGTAGTCAGAAATGGGGGGACAACAGGTTGGCGGGCTGGCAGGTGGACGGGTCACGCTCAAAGTGGGTAACGGTGGCCTGAAATACCATCGGGACAACAGTGGAGCAAAGCTGAGGTGACCCTGGGCCTCTCTCCCAAACTGGGCACCCCCCACCTATTTTCAATGGGGAGTCCAACAGGGCCGCGACCCCTATCCAGCCACCAAGATCGCTGGCTGTTCAAACATGTTCTGTGAGGGGGCGGTGCTGGGGGGGCACACCCCCCCCCAGCTCGTGGGAAAAAGCGACAGCTGCAAAGCCCAACGCCCCGCCCGCCAACAAAGCCCAGCTTCAGAATCAGAGCAGCCCATTGTCACCAGGGCCGCCTCCTGGGGCAGCGGGGCTGCACCTCAGGGACCTGGCCCCGCCTCCGGGACACCCAATACCTGCTCCCTCGGGCGGGCATCCTCAGCTACACCCAGGGGAGGGGGGTGAAGGAGCCCTGTTTGGAAGGAATTCGACCCCATTCCCAGGAAGGGATTAATAAAGTCGCTCCCTCCCCATTTTACCAGCGCTGTGCAAACGAAGCCCCTCATGGGGGCGGGGAGGGGTGTGACTTGGAATCCCACCTTCTGGAAGTGGGGATCTGATTCTCCCCTCCAACTTTCAGGGGAAGGTAGAAATGAATCACCGCTAGATTCCTCTATGCGAAGTGGAGGGAGGGGTAAGCACCCCTTCTCCAGGTCCCTCTCCACCCTTGCAAGATTCCAAACTTGAACTCCGAAAAGTCAAAGTCCCACCAGTCAGCCACGGCCGGGTGTTCCGCACACCCTCTGCCCCCGCCAAACTGCCGGTGAGCCGGGATGGGCGAGGCCATCAGGCGTGGGAAGGAGACCCCTCCGGCCGCGCCTCCGCCCCCCCCACCCCCCGTTCGCGAACTCTCCCAAAGCGGAGAAGGCCGGTCCGCCTGGCGCCCCGCTGCCCACCACGCCCCGCAGTCTGGCCGCGCCGCGGAGCTCCGCACGGACCCCACACTCCGCGCCCCGACATCCGCCCACGGCGCGGGCCAGAGGCGAGGGAAGAGTTAAGTGGCCCCCAAAGCAACAGGAAACCAAAACCGACTCGATTCAAATCGAAAAGTAGTAGGCAGCTCGCCCGCCTGCCCCGGCGGCAAGCCCCACGCGTGGCGGATGAAGGACGAGCCCAGGGCTGGGCCTGCGGGGGCCCCTGGCGCCCCCATGCCCGGCTTCAAACCCGGGTCCGGGCGCGGGCGGCGCGAGTCCGCCCCGACCGGGCAGGCGGCGCGCGGGAGGGTCTGTCCTCCGCCCGGTGCCCCGGATCGCCCGGTTTCCCCCCTCCCCGCCCCGGCCGCCCGTTCCCAGCCGCCCGTTCCCAGCCGCCCGGGGCGCGCGCGCAGGGCGCCGCCAAAGTTTCCGAAGGGCGCGGAAAGTTTGGGGCTCGCGGACGGGCGCCTACCTCGTGCGGCGAGCGCGGGCAGCAGCGCCAGGCAGAGCAGGGGCGCCAGGAGCGGCGGCATGCCTGCCCGCCGGCTGCCCGCTGCGCCCGGTGGCGGCCTCCTGCGCCGGGACGGCGGGGATCGGGCGCACGCGCGCGCGCCGGACGGTCCCACGGGCGGCGGCTCCCTGCTGCGTGGCGGGCGGGCGGCGCTGGGCGCCCACGGCCTCCGGGCCCGGCTCGTTCCTCCGCTGCGCTCGCGCCCGCGCCCGCGCCCCGCGCCCCTGCGCTCCCTCCCGCGGCCGAGGCACTAGTGAGGCGCGGGCGGCCGCGCGCTCCGCCCCCGCCCGCCGGCCCCGCCCCCCGGGCCCGCCCCGCCGATCCCTCCGCACCCCCAGCCCTCGCCGGCCGCGCCCTGCGCGCTCCGCGCCTGCCCCGCGGCCCCTCCGGCCGGGCGCGCATCCGGAGCCCGGGTCCTCCGGGGTTCGGGGGCCGCGGCTGGGGGATCAGGCCTCGGGGGCCGGCTCTAGGGACTACTTCTTGTTCGAAAGTTTTCAGCGGCAAAAAGTTTGGTTCAGGGCTGCGGAAGGATCCGGCTTGACCGTCTCCCGGCGTGGCGACAATTGGCGAAGATTTGCATCTCAATAGCAGAGGGGGCGCGGGCGCAATGGGGAGAGGGGAGCCCGAGGGGCCTTGCGCGGCGGGGGGCTGGGCGCGGGGAAATGGGGAGGAGCGCCCGAGGCCGTTTGGGAGACCCCGAGCCCGGGACGAGATCTCGGGGAGAAGTGGTGCACTTGGCAGCCGTAGGGAGACCCCTAGGGGACCCAGGGGGTCCAGTCCCGGGAGCCCTGAGGTCGCAGTTGTAAGCCTTCAGGAGACAGGCGCTTGACCCCGACGGGTGGTAGCGCCGCGGCGGCTGTTACTTTTCGGAAAGTGGGCTCCGTGGGCCACAGTGGACCAACCCGGGGCTAATGCCCGGCCGGGCGGACTGCGCATCCGCTCCCCAGGAGGGACCCGCCCCTAGACGCCCCCTGATCTCTGTCCAGCCCCTTCCCGTGGCGCCGGCCGCCTTCGATGGCCCGCATAAGCGCACAGGAGTCCAGCGACCCACTGCCTGCGTCCCGGGCCCCGCCCACGTGCTCCTTCCGCGTGATTTATTTCCCCGCCGCAGTGCCAGGTTTGGGCATCGTGTGCCAAGCGCGGTTAAGCGCTGGGGGTTCAGAATGCCTGCCATAGTCCCTCCTGAAACCAAAGTTCACAGCCGGCGCTGGGGACAGACTGCCCTGCGCCTATTCCCCACAGAAGCTGGTGTGAGCCCCCACCCAGCCCTGCATCCTGGCAGCCCTCTGGAGTAGGTGATGCCAGGCCAGAGGGCAGCGACCAGTGCAGGCAGGCCCTCGGGGCAGGCAGAGTGGGGTGCCTGGTGACCCGCAGAGTGCACGCCTGACTCCTGCCCACTCTCCTTGGCACACCTGTTGGCATGGGGGGGGAGGTCGGCTGGGATGCTGTGAGTGCTGGCAGCTGCTGCCAGGGGCCTTCCTCGCTCGCCTCCTTCCAGAAGCTGGCTGCACTTCCCGCTTCCCAGAGCCCGGGCTTAGGGTAACTTCTCTCGGGGCCAGTGCCCGGAGCAGAGGCTCCTGAGGCAGCAGCGACGTTTATATAACAGCAGCCCAACAGCCTGGAGGAGCGGATTGTCCGTACAAGGAAGAGGTGGCTGCAGAGTCCCTCCCTGTGCCCCCTCAGCTCACAGACTCAGGGCTCTGCCCCCCACACCCTCTTCTACTCTTGGGGGAGGACTGAAGACCTCAGGCGGGGGGTGCTCCCCTGGGGGCCGCTGCCTGTATGCCCTGCATTGGGGCCTGCTTTCTGCCAATGGCTGCAGGCTGTAAGTTCAGGCCTGGGAGCAGCTCTAGAGGCAGGCGAAGAGGGAGGAGGGTGCACTGAAGGGAGAGGAGGGGGGAGCACTGGAGGAGGAGGGGGAGGGGAGTCTCACCTGGGTCTGCCCAGCTGTGCCAGCTCTACTCTGGGCCTCACGCAGGAGCCAGGTGCTGATTAGCCCGCGGTAGACGGGGCAGCTGGGCTTCCCAGGCTTCCAGCCCCTGCGCCACCTGCTGCCTTGTGTATCCCATGGGCGACAGGGGCCACGGAGACCCCAGGAAAGCCAGAGTGAATGGCCAGGGCAGAGGGCTGGCCTGAGCTGGGTGGGGAGGGGGTAGGCGGGGCAAGTGGGTGCAAAGCTTTTTTACTCACAGTCTAGGCCTGAGGTTTCTGGCCTTCCCTTCTTGCCTGTCTTCATCCACCTTCCCGGGTGAGGGGGTTTGAGGGAGGGGGTCTGACAGCCCAGGACCTGTGGGCGGCGCGTGTTGAGGCAGCTGAGAAGCAAGGAAAGAGAGAGAGATGCAGGGCACCGGCCACTCGGAAGCTCGGACTGGAGGGCGGGGGCTGGGGCGGTGCCGAGCTGGACAGGGTGCCCGCCTGGCTCGCGGTGGGGGCTGAGACAAGGCCGCTGGTGAGGAGGCCCCAGGCTGGCTGGGCGACCAGGAACCAGCTGCAGGCTGCAGGCCTGGCTCCCGGAGCGGTTGCTGAAAGTGTCCGGCGGCCACCTCGGCTGCCCAGCGCCGGCCCTGAGCCCCCGGGCCAGGCCCTAGAGGAGAAAAGGCCTGGCTCTGCACCTGAGGCAGGCTGACCTGGGTCGGTTCCCCTCTCTGCTGCCTCCGGAGATACTGCGATGCCGTCGTCAGGGTGGCGGGGGAGGCCGTGCTGCCATTTGGTCCATTCCTGTCCCCAAAAGGAAAACCCATCCCAGCCCCCTCTTGGAGAGGGAGGGTCGGCAGTGGCTCAGTATGTGGGGGCCGGGAACAACGTGTTTATTTATTTATTTATTTATTTATTTTAATTTCTAGGAGAGAGAGAGACAGCATGAACAGGGGAGGGTCAGAGAGAGAGGGAGTCACAGACTGAAACAGGCTCCAGGCTCCGAGCTGGCAGTCAGCACAGAGCCCGACACGGGGCTCGAACCCACGAACAGCGAGATCATGACCCAAGCGAAAGTCGGACGCTTAACTGACTAAGCCACCCAGGCGCCCCAGGAACAACGTGTTTAAAGCTCCCCAGGATACTAAGGTGTAGCAAGTCCTGAGTATCCTGGCCATGCAGTACTGACCCTCTTCCTTTCTGCAGTGATTGGTCCTGGTGCTTCTGGGGCTCCCCTGTGACCCCTCGCAGCCCCGGGGGTTGGGAGAAGGTAAGTGTATCCTTCTGAATTGTCAGAGAAGCTCCCTGTCAGGCCAAGTCTTGGCCTAGGTCCGCAGCAGCAGATGGGCTCCCAGAGGGCCGCAGGGGACCCTGTGGGCTTCCCCCCCCCCCGGCCTCATTGGCGCTTCCCAAGGTGGGGGACGCAGGTCGGACTTAGGGTGTGGGCACAGGCCTGCCTGATGTAGATTGCAGCGGCCCCAAAGCAGAGGGGAGGGTGTTGGTGGGAGGGGTTCAGGAGTGGGGCTGAGGGTGCGGCCTTTGACAAGTGCACCGGCCCAACTTGGGATGGGGGGTGCCTTCCAGAGCAGCTGTGGGAAGATTCCAGAACACAGGGGAAGGGCCTCACTCACTAGCTTTTGAAGTTGATTGTAAAACGTATCTGACCTACTTGCAAAGAGAGCCCCAGGGGCCCGAGAAGTGGCCAGCCTCTTACCCCACCCGTAAGAACCACAGCCAGGAGCAGGCCCAAGGTGGACCCTGACCACTGGCCTCAGTTTCCCCTTTACCAAGTCCTTTCTACTTTTTTCTACTTGAGACCAACCAGGAGCATTTTCCATAGGTTTCAGTGCTTTTCCAGGATGCTTATCTGGTGGCTTTGTGGCGCTGCTGCAGGTGGACAGGCCAGGGCTGGCTACCCAGTCCCCTGAGCCAGACACTCGGCCAGGGTGGCGTGGCTCCATACGGGTGGGCCTCCACTCGCTTCTGCTGTGCTTTCCTGAGGATGGGCTCAGGCAGACCTTGGAGGGGTCCCCCTTGTTCTGAGGAGGGAGGGAGGAGGTTAGGGTCCCGAGTTGCTTCCCTGGTCGCCCTTGTACCTCACGAGGGGACCCCTGTCCCCGGGCCCAGGTGTGTGCCCGGCCATCTGCACTAGGAGTGGGCTGGCTGGACATCTGTCCTGGGCCGGTCTGCACGTCTTGTCTTCTGCAGGCACGACTCCCTCCTTAACTTTGCCTCCTCCAGGAAGCCGTCCCAGAGCCCCTGGGATGGTCATCGTGCTGCTCACCTGTTGTTCCAGGGGGTCTCTGGGACTGACCTGTCCCCATGGTCCTGGCCCCCCCCAGACGCAGGCTGGCCTGTGACTAACAGAGGGCCCGCTCTTCACAGGGCTTGTCTGCCTGTCACCCACAGCAGTCACGACCTGGGACCCCGAGCCCTCTCGTCAGTGCAGGGTCAGGGCCGGCCCCCTCCTCCCCACAAGGAAGGAAGGGAGGCCAGCATCCCAGAGACAGGCTGGGAGCCTGGGGAGCGCGCGTTGCCCGGGCAAGTCCCCCGGCAGGTACCTGCTCCCGAAGCAGGTGAGCAGGTGAGGGCTGGCTGTGTGGCCTCCGAGGGCCACAAGGCTGGTCCCCTGAGAAATGGGCTGCAGGGTGGCCAGAAGAGTGCAGACCCACACGGAGACCACCTGCTCTCTCCAGCAGCCCCCGCCCTGCTCAGAGCAGAACCCCTGACCGCGGGGGTCCCCGCGAAGGAGGAGCCCCACTCGGACCTCTCCGGGCCCCCGGATCCCCTCAGCTGTCCACGGAACTGGGACAGGCCGAGCTGGGCCTGGTGTTGGGTCGCTCGGTGCCTCACCTCTGGGTGCCCCAGGGCGGCTGAGGCCTCAAGGCGGAAAGCCCCTGCATGGATACTAGGGCTGAGAAAATCTGGGGGCTTCCTGGAGGAGGCACATTGTGGACGTGGCTCTGAGAAGGCTTTGGAGCTCAGAGACAACAGCTCCAGGCAGGGGCTGGCTAGGGGACTCGGTCCCAGCAGGGAGGCCACCTCCGTGCCCACCCGACAGACAGGAAGCCGATGCTCTGAGCGTGGCCGTGGTGCCCAGCCTGGCACCGGGTCTGCCCACACCAGCCCTCAGCCCACGGGTCCCGGGACCCCACAGACCCTGTGGGGAAGGGGGCTCCGAGCAAGACCCGCTCCCTTCCACCCTGCCGGGCCTGTTGGCTGCAGCCCAGAACTTTCTCCAAAAAGAAAGGGCCTCGGGAGACGAAACTGCTTGGCCCCACCCCTCAGGCTCTGGTAGAAGCGGAGCCTGCACAGGCCTGAGTCACTCAAGGAAAAGCCTTGCAGACTCCCGCCTCCCTCTCCCCTGCCTCCAGAGAGGGCAGGGGGGGCCCTTCCTCCCTCCCCCTCTCCCTCCCTCCCTGTCCCCTCCTCCTTCCTTCTCTTCCTTTCTGGGGTTAAAAATAGCTGGAAATATCCCTTTAAAAGTAAGTCCATTTTTATTTTTACAGGGAAGACAGAGGCTTCCCCCTGCCCTGCAGGAAATACTCAAGAGGGGCCGTGAGGACCCCTGGCCGCCCCGCCGCCCAGCCCAGGTGGGGCTCCCCGTCCAGTTTCCCAGGGCTGCCTGGGCTCCCTCCCATTTGCTCCCGACACATTTAAACATGTTTAGAACTTCCGTCCTCCCCCACACTTCCCCCACGGCCCCCGGTTAAAAAGAAAATGGGGCTGGAAATCGGGGTTTGGGTTACAGGGCGCCCTGGGAATCGTCTTCCTGAAGTAACCCTGAGCACAAACATTAGCAGGTACGGCACATCTGTGAGTTATTTCCATGTCTCCAAGGGGAAGGGAAAAAACCCCGACCATCCTTAAGTAAGACCAGAATTCTTCTATATTTCTGCCTTGACAGCTAAGGAAAAAAATTGCCAAAAACCAGAGGCGCTGTTGAGTATTGGCGTGGGAATGTTAGTTTAGTCAGAGACTTGCTCTGGGCCATTTAAATAAAAACAGGCACTTTGGTGGCAAATGCCAGTGGGACGTGCCTGGGATTGGAGCTCGGTGCCCAGAAAGGGGGTTTTGTGACCTTCCTCTCCCCGCCCGCCCCACCCCCTCTTTCTCTTGGCTTCTGGAGCCTCCTTATCATCACAGTCGGCATCTCACTGGTAAACATTCGGTGCAGTAATTTTCAAAAATCAGCAAGGAAAAGTCAAGCCTTTCATGTGGCCGAGGGTGCGTTGGGCCAGCTGGGGGCCAGGGCGCCCCAGCACCCCCCACCCCGAGCCTGAGGGTCTCTGCATGACATGAATCAGTGAGACTATGGTTCGGGCAGAGGGGTGAGACAACACTTGCAGGGACCAGGCTGTGTCTTCCCAGGGACCTTGCCGCCCCCAGGACCAGGACTCGGGAGCCCAGGGCCGCGGCCCTGCCTTGCCCGGGACACTGGTTCCCTGCCAAAGCCACCGCACTGGGGGACTTGCATTCAGGCGGGGCCCTGCTCCGGGTGGGGGCAGCTGGGGGCGGGGGCCACGTTGTGGCTGTGCACCTACCAGGTGGCCGCCTGCCCTGTGGCTGCGCCATGATGCTGGGTGGGGAGGGACTATGGTTTTTGTCGCTGATCGGCTCCCACGGCTCCCACACACGGAGGGAAAGCTCCTTCCCGGAGGGCAGGGCTGCAGGGCTGGGGGTGACAGGCCCTGCTGGTGCTCTCGAGTGTGCGAATAGGGTGGTGGATCCCCTCGTGCTGCGCACCTTCCAGCACCTTCCGGCAGGCTGGGAAGTCCCTCTGTGCGGGGGCTGGGCTGCTGCCGTGCAAGTGTCCTGCACGCACCTGCCCCTCCCTGCAGGCCCTCGCGCCGGGAGGGGCGGGGGGCTAGCCGGCCTCCTTGCCCAGAGCCGGGGGTCCTGAGTGTGGTCACTCTCACGCCCGCCCTTCACTTAGCGCACAAGCCCTGGAGGTCGCTCGGGAGGACAAGAAGCAGCGGACGCCGACCGTGGAGTCGCCCCTGCCCACAGCCCAGGAGCCTTGGAGCCTGTGTCCTGTCCCCACGGCCCTGACCCAGGCTGCCGCAGAGGACCCGCCCGTCCCGGGGCCCCAGGCGCACTGCACACTCATCAGCCATCGTCCATCTGTCTGTCTGTGGACCCGGGCCCCGCCCCAGCCCGGGCAGAGGTGCAGACACAGGGAAGCAAGGGGCGCTGGGGGGCTGGCTGGGCTGGCGAGAGGGCATTTCATGGACTCAGTGTGTATTTGTGGGGTACCTTCCCCCTGTGCTGGACCTCGACCCGGAGCCTCCCTTCCAGGAGGCTCTGGGGGGGCGGGAGGGGGCGGCCGGTGCACGCACTCCAGGGGGAGGAAGAGAGGAAGCCGGTAGGCGGGAGTGCGGGCTGGTGGGGGTCAGTGCGGGAGGCTGCCCTGAGGAGGTGACCCAGGAGTAGAGGCCCAAGGAAGCCGGGGGCCTGCTGCACAGATGCCTCGGGAGGAAGCTTCTGGCAGAGCAGCTCCCAGCCCTCCCTCCTGTACTGTCCTCACCCTGCCCCTCTGCTTCCACGGGGACCCCCGCGGAGGCCGCAGGGGTGGTGACTGCCTTGTGCCTTGGCCTGTGGCCCATGGCAGCCGCAGGCTCGCGCTGGGCCCTCGGATCAAATCTGGGTGAGTTCAGTAGGGTCCACACGCCACGTGCGCCCGGCTCCGCCCGCCCGCCAGCAGGCGAGTCCTGGTTTGTCATTTGCTGCCCGCGGAGGGTTATGGGTTGGACTGCGTCCCCAAAGAGATGTTGGAAGGGCTCTCCCTGGGGCCCGTGGCTGAGCCCTCACTTGGAAGCAGGGTCCCTACAGGCAGAACCAGGAAGAGGGGAGCGGGGCGGGCCCTCATCCAGTGCCTGTGTCCCGAGGACTTAGACACGGGGGACCCCACGCGGCGACCGACAGGGAGGCCGGCACAGGGACCCGGAGGGCGGCCTGCCTGTTGCGGGAGGGACCCCACAGCCTCCGGGGTGGTGACCGTGTCTGCGTCTCGTCCTGGGCACGAGGCTGTGAGGGCGGCAAGGGGGGCGAGGGGGCCGGGGGCGTCCCCGGAGGGTGGAGACGGTCCCCCGCTTACACCCCTGTGGCCCTGTGGACAAGCTGGTCCGTCTTCAGATGAAACAGCGTTGACAGAATCCCTGACGCCCGTGGCGTTGTAAAGTGGGCCCGCCTCATCGTCACAGGGCGCAGGAGGGCGCCTCTCTGGCCCCGGGCTCTCCGGGGGCCTCAGGGCCCCCTGTTCCGTGTCCACGGTCCGCGATGCCTGATCACCCCGCTTCAGGCCACAGGGAGGGCGGAGAGACGGCGGCCCATCCCCCGCTGGGGCGAACACTCTGCTGGACTTGAACTGGCTCTCGCCCCGAACTCGGCCCAACCGGGCCGACCCCTGCCTGAGGCGGGAGCTCCAGGCTTTCCAGAAGAAACCTGAGGGCGAGCTGTGCCTCTGAGCTGGCGCCTCTGTCCCCCTTCTCCATCCAAGCCCTGGCCAACCCTCCAGGAAGGACGGAGCCGAACAGGGGAGGGGCAGTCGGCGGGGGCGGGGACTCAGAGAGAATCAGGAGAGCCGATTCCGGCTTTTGCCCACCGTTCCTCTCTCCTGGGGGAGACCTGTCGGAGGCCCGGCTGAGCCGCCCCCCAAAGGGGCCGGGCCTCCTGGCTCTGCAGCGGGAAGGAAGCTTGGTTTCTGGAATCTCGGGGAGCCGGCTCCTTGAAAGCCCAGGCTGGGCCCTGCCTGGCGTCTGCTTGGGGTGCTGTGTGCACTGGTTTCCCACTCGGATTTGAGGAGCCGCGGGAGAGGGGGGCGTGGGGCTCAGCCAGCTCTGCCTGCCGAGTCCCCCAGCCCAGCAAGCGGGAGCGCGGACATGACTGTACGTGGAGCCCCCACACCCTTACCTTGGCCTTTCATGCAAAGGCCTGGAATTTGGGCTCCGAACGAGAGAGGCGCCTCAGGGCTCAGTCGGTGAAGCATCCGGCTTCAGCTCGGGTCGTGATCTCGCGGTTGGTGGGTTCAAGCTCCGCGTCGGGCTCTGTGCTGACAGCTCTGAGCCTGGAGCCTGCTTCGGATCATCTGTCCCCCTCTCTCTCTGTCTGTTCCTCCCCCGCTCATGCTCTCTCTTTCTCAAAATAAATAAACATTAAACAAAACATAACAAAGGAGACTGTGGACGGCAGGGATGTCGTCCCTGTGAAGTGGCCCGGCTCCTGCTCACAGCTGCCGGCCTTGGCCGAGCTCCCGTCCCTGCGAGGAGTCCAGACGGGTCTGTGCTCAGGGCCACTGTGGGGGGGTGAGTCTGGGGCAGGTTCTGGACTGAGGCCTGCGGGGCTCTGCGGTGTGGGGCTGTGTTGTGGGTGCTCCCCAGGACACCCAGTGGGGACCCTGGGGGACAGGTGGGGAGGGGCCGGTGCCCGCCTCCCAGAGGCTCCTGTTACCCCCCAACTGCCCCCGCGGCACGTGTGGCCCCTCCTGAGCAAGACCCTGGAGACGGAAGGGGCCGTGCAATGTGGGGAGTCCAGTCCTGGCCACCCCTGCCGGGCCCCCGCCCCAGTGGGAAGGCCTCGCGTCTCCTTGGAGCTCAGAGCCTAGGAGGTGGCCTCCCCCCCAGGCCCCTCCTAGTGGGACAGACCCTCCGCTCAGGAGACGCAGGACGTCCACCCCAGAGCCGCACAGGTGGAGGCCAGGGACCCGGCGGGCAGGGACTCGGGGACGGCCGTCCAGAACGCAGCCTCTGCGGCGGTGACCTCCCAGTCACATCTAGCTGGGGGGGGGGGGGCAGCCTCAGCCTCAGCTTCCCAGGAGGGGAAACTGAGGCAGAGAACTCTGGGGCTGGGGCCACACTGCCAGCAGGTTGGAGGGCCTGGGCCTCCCCAGCTTTTACTCTTGGGTTTCTCTGTGGGACGCTACTTTTTTTCCCCTTGCTTCAATACCAACTGAGGAAAAGTGAACATATTTGTATTTCCCGGTTACATTTTTTTACACAAAAGAAAATGGCTTTCCCTCCCCCTCATTATAAAAATGCAAACAAAACGACAGCAGAAAGTTCCTTCGCCGACAGCCCCCGGCAGAGGCCATGTTCTTGGTGAAACAGGCCTTCTGTTTGTTGTGGGAGCCGCAGGGGGACGGTCTCGGACCCCCGGGCCTGCGTTAGGGGGAGCCCTGCCCGCGCCCCACGGTGCCTTCCCTAAACACGCCACCTGGCTTCTGGGCCCGCCGTTATGGGGAGAAGTTGTGGTCATTTTCAGAAGTTTTCATCCCACATCGTTTACCCCCCTGGGTCAGGACTTGCTCTTGAGGGCTGGGGTTGGGGACACAGCTGCCCGGGGGGCTGGGGCGCCTGGCATCGCGGGGACAGACACTCGGTGCGTGGACGGGTGGGTGTGCACAGTGGGGCGACTTTCCGAGCCAGTACACGGCTTCTTCCCATCTCCTGTCCCACGATCTGCTCGCTGTCCGGGAGCTCACCCCTGCCGCCCAGGGTCCTCGGTGTCTTGAGGTCAAGAAGACTCTGGGTTCTGGGTGGACCGGGAGCCCCAGGCACACGTTGGTCAGAAGGAGCCAAGCGACCAAGATGAGCCGTGTTCCAAAGTCTTTGAGTCTCCGGGACGTCCTTGGTCCGGCGGGAGGAGACCCCATGGCCTGGCGGGCCGTGCGCGGTCCCCGTGGCCGGGGTGGGTGGGTGCGTGCTGGGGAGCGGTGACAACTTCCTCGGACAGGGTTTGGAGCTAACCTGGGACTCGTGGCGTCGGGGGCCGGCCGCAGGCACGTGGCTTCCTCGGCCGGGCTGGAGTGGGACCAGGGCTGGACAACCCTGAGACTTACGAGTCTCCTGCCCTTCCCTTGGCCTCAGGTCCTCTGTTCCAGCGTCTCCTGTGCAGCCTGGCACCCAGGAGCCGCGAGGGACGCTGCCCGAGAGCCTCGTCGCCGGGGCCCTGGGCTGTGCGGGGAGCCCACAGGAGCCGCCGGCGACTACCCTCTAGTGTATTGTTCCGGGTTCTGAGTGCGCGCGCGCACATTTACCCAGAAGTTGTTCCCCACTACAAATGCCGTGTGCCCCCAGGGGAGACCCGTCTCCAGAATAAACAGGCTCTATTTTGGCCCATGGAGTTCTGCTCTTCCCAGTACCCCCTGGGTGCCCCAGGTCGAGAAGCTTCACCTCAGTGTCGACCCCAAACAGGAGGGGCAGCGAGCAAGCAAACCCCGGGCTGCGGTGAGGAGGGCTTCCAATCCAGGCGTTTCCAGAATCACCCCTGACTCCCGAGGGAGAACTCAGGGTTGTCTCTCAGGCTTTGGGGTCAGGACCCTTGGTCCATGTCTCCTCTTGGCTGCATCGAGCAAACCAGGGCAGCTTAGGCGGGTGACTATCCTGCTCTGAGCCTCAGGCCCCTCGTCTGTAGAATGGGCTCACTCCTGGGACCTAGGCGGGGGTAACATGGGCCGAGGGGATGTTCAGGGCGTCTGGGTCTGGCTCGTGGTCAGCACCTTCAGCGGACAGCTGTGGGTGGGGGCCCCGCACTGCCCCAGTCATCTGTCCCTGTGTTAGGCCTTCCAGATCCAAGGGTTGGCACGCGGTCCATCTGCCACCAGCGCTGCTGAGCGGGGGGGACACACCGTACTGTGGGGAGTGGAGCCTGAGGAGCCCAGAGACAGACAGACACCACGTCCAGGTAGCATCGCTGGTGCCCTGGATCCAGCCACGCCTGAAGCTGTTATTAACAACCCCATTTATCTCTTTCAGGAACACGCTGTTTACAAAGCAATGAAATAGTCACCTTCTCCTTTTATTCACAATGGCCTTGCCAGAGGCGGGGCAAGTCTGTCCCACCTGCGAGATCACCGGAAACGGAGCCCCAGGAGGGGGGGATGGCATTCAGCACGGCCCAGGGAGCCTGCCTCCCTCCTCAGACCTCTCTGGCAGCCCCTGGGCCGGAGTGGCTGCCTGCCTGCCCAGCTGGTGTGAGAACGACCTCTCAGGGCTTCCTGAGCTGGCCTGCTAACGGGCCAAACAGCACCCGGCGACTCCTCCACGAGGCCCACTCGCCTCCCTCACTGCATTCGGGCTGCTGCCACGCCAGCCTGAGGAAGCCCCCGTGGCCAGCAGGACCCCAGGCCCCTGAGCCCACCCACCTGCCCCCGGGGCCCTCGGCCCCGCGGCGGGCACCCTCCCTCCAGACACGGACGCTCCGCCCGCCGCAGTGCACACTTCCTCCCCCAGAGCCTAGCGGGGGCTGTTGGGCCAGGCAGCTGGCTGGGGGGCTGCCGGCTCCCCTAGGGAAGCAGCGGGGCCCCGCGTTCTCCCACACGCTGATGTGTGCCCGCCGCCGCCGCCGGGCCGAGCAGGTGTTTCCGCACGAGAGGCTTGCGGGAGCCCCGAGCCCCATGGCAGGAATCGGAGGCCCCCGTGGGCCCCCAGCCAAGCCACAGGTTCTGTTCACTCTCAGAAGCAAGTTCCCACCTTGGCAGCCTGGCTGCAGCGTGGCCCTCGGGGACCCCCGGACGCTGCCCAGCCCCGCGGCCAGCCTGGGAGCCGGCCAGGAGCCAGCCTGGCCCCGAGCTCTCCCTGCCTCCACGCGAGCCTGGCACTCCGCAGTCAGGGCCGGCTCTCCTGTGCCCGCTTCTCAGCTGTGAGGTGGGCCGGTGACACCCTGCGGAGAGCTGGGGCAGATGACGGCGGACGGTGGCTCAGACGCTGCCCGAGATGCGAGCCCTGGGGGGTCTAGATGTGGCACCTACGGGTTCCGGCAGCCCCGCCCTCGCTGGACCCAGGGGTGGGATGCCGTCTGGGTGGGGGTGCCCCACTCTTCGGTCCCAGCCTCACCTGGCACCGGGCTCCTCAGCCAGCTGTCCGCAGGGGTTCCTTGGGCTCCTGTCCCCGGCACCCTGCCCCACCCCAGGAAGGCCAGACCTCCCAGGACAGGAAGCGTCCCCCTGGGACTGTCCCCTGCTGCCTGCCCCCCGCAGGAGAAGGCCTGGGCTTGAGGCCATGCACCGGCTTTGTGACCACAGACGAGTCACCTCACCTTTTCGAGCCTTACGTTTCTCCTCTGGAAAATGGGAATACTCCTTCCTGCCCCTCCCGTACCACTGGGCTGGCCAAGGGTTGAAGAAGGTGGCCCGGGCTGAGAACGCTGGATGTTACGAAGGCTTCAGGCCCTTCCAACCTGAGTGTCTGCACTGCCTGGATCACAGACTGCCTTGGGAAGCTTCAGCCCGAGGCTGCCTTGAGCACTGGTAATTCACAAAGGAAGGCTGACACTTTACAGTTTCTTTATACTATTGCATCGAGCCTTCCCTGGAGAGTCCTGAGATACCAGGTGACGCCTCTTCAACGCTGTCCCCCACTCAGGGCTCCTCCTGGAGTTTGGAAGGTGGGGGTCACCTCCCTCCACCTAGGCTAAACGGACCCTTGAAGGGGTGTTTATAGGGTTGGGGGTCCCAGACTCTGAGACCCTTGGCTTACGTTCAGACTTGGAGGGCACTCACCCAGCCACGCCTTGCGCCTTGCTCTGGGCGCTGAGTTTAGGCCTCCGAGAGCCGCAGGTAGGTAGCCTGTTTCGCTCAGCCGGGGACCCTTGACCAGAGGAGGGGGAGGCGGGGGCTCTGAGCCCCCAGGAGGGCCCCTCCTCGGCTGTGTTTCCACCGCTTCCTGCAGCGGAGATGGTGTTGGAGGGCTGGAGAAGCCGAGAGGGGCTCGGGAGTCAGACCTGGCCGCGGGGGTGGGCCCTGCCCCCCGGCCCTGCTGCTTGGGACCTGGGGGCCCGAGGCTGAAAATGGTATCTGACAATTCTTTCGGGAACCGGCGCAGTAAACAGGAAAATCCACAGGGCGCTGGAGGCCCAGGGAGAAAGGAAAGGGCTGGGTCAAAGGGTCTCACAAAATGTTTAAAGCGGGCAGGAAATGATGACTTCTTGATGTCTCTGCCCACCCCCACGCTGCCGAGCCAGCTCCGACACTGGGAACCTGCCGTGTGCGGCTTTCGGGAGCCCACGGCACGGACTGGGACCGGCGCCTGCTCGACACCCCAGACGAAGCCCAGGGGCCCCAGCCGGCCCTCGGGGCTCACACTTCGGGAGAGGTGTAGGCCCCTCTCCCTGCCCCCTCATTGTGTGTCCCCGCCCCCGGCCCCCCAGCTTGCCAGTTGGAGCTGTGCATGGGACACTGAGCCCCAGCGGGGGAGGGGCCTGGCCCAAGGTGACCTCAGGGAGCCAGTGGCAGGTCTCTGCTTCTGGGTCTGGTGGCCTGGCCTTGACCCCAGCCTGCCTCTCTCTAACAAGAGCTTCTCCATCCGTGGAGCCCCGTGCAGGGGCCTGGGACCGTCTCAGCCCGGCCCAGGCCCCGGGGGGTTCTGGGGACCTTTCCGCCATCACCCCGAAGCAGAAGCCCGGCCCCGACATCCACACCAGGAGAACTATTTGGGATTGGGTGATGTGCGGTGTCAGCCCCATAAATGGAGTCCCGCCCGGCCAGAGCGCGGCGCTCCTGGGCCTCGGGGCTGTGGGTCAGGGGCAGTGGCTCCCCGGGCACAAGGTGGCTCAGCAGAGAGCCGCCCCCTCCCAGACGGAGTCTGGGTCTTGTGATATCGTGTGTGGTGACAAGCATGAGGTGCTCATAGTTTTGAGCCAGTGGTTAGACTCCCGGGAGCGGGTCCTGAGGGACCAGCGTGAAGTCTGGGAAACCCGCCTCCCAGCCCCTCCGGCCGCCCCGGGGAGAGGCCGGGAACAGCCCAGGCCCGCGGGAGGCCGGCGAGGAAAACCACCGCGCGGCCGGCGAATCGAGGAACGTGCGGCTGTTAAAAGTCGCGTGTCTGTGGAAAGTTCCAGCAACGCGGGAAACGCTCATCATGCCGGGAGCTGGGCACCGCGGCCAAGCCCCCAGTGCACCCTGCGTGCGCGCGGGTACGGGGTGGTGGGACAACCGTGGTTCTGCTCCCATCCGTGGTCCGAGGTCCGTGGTCCGTGGCGGGCACCATCTTACAAAACCAGGTGATTTATGGGCCCAACCTCCGCTCCAGACTCAGAGGCCCCCCACTCCGCCCAGGCCCTGGGGCTCCAGGCTCTGTCCCCGGGTCAGCAGCTGCAGCAGGGTCTCAGGAAGGGAGTCCGGCGGGAAGAGGCCAGCTCTCGTGGCCAGGGCCACCCCTCCTTGGGACTTGGCCCCCACCGGCTCCCCCACGAGTGGGTTCTGAATCTCTCCTCAGCAAGGCCGGCCATGGGGTCTACACTGAGGCCCACCGGTGTCCCCCTCTCCCAACCCTGGGGCCTCTGGGGCCTTAATGAAGATGGGGACACGGTGTGGCATCCCTGCCGCGAGAAAGGTCTGGGGCTGAAGCACAGTGACCGGCGAGGAGGAATGGTTTCTCTAGCGGGGGCACCAGGAAGGGCTCCTCCGGGGGCGGCTGGGCGGAGCGGGAGGGAATGGGCATGGGCTGAGCCCGGAGTCCCAGCCCTGGGAGTAGCTCGCCTCCCAGGCCCAGTGTCAGGGCCCTTGGGTACTGCCTCTGAGCTCCCGGAGCAGGGGGGGTGGTGGGCAGCCCGTGTCCGCAGGCCACATACACGGCAGGCGCAGCGAGTGCCCACGGACGGAGGTCGGTGGGGGCGGGGCGTCCGCCCAAACCACGTGCTGACCGTGGGGTAAGACGCGGGCCTCCTGGTGGGGACGGCTCCGAGGCCCAGAGCCTCTGAGGAGCGCAGGGTCCGGGGTGGGGCTGCGGGGACCCAGCCTGCGGGAGGGCGGCCTCTGCAGCCTGGGCAACTCCGGCCTCCGCACAGGGAGCCGCTCTCCTCCTGACCTCATTCCCAGAGCGGCCGTGGGGGGCCTCGCGTCCCCAGGGGCTGGGCTCGGGCGGGGGCTCTTGCCGCAGGAGGCACTTGGAATGGCAGTGGCCCAAGCTCAGCCCAGTGGGCGCCACTCTGACTTTTTTCTTTACTTTTTTAATTTTTTTTAAGTAAACTCATGGGGCTTGAGCTCATGATCCTGAGCCGGCCAGGGGCCTCCACTCTGGTTTCTTTTACTTTGTCATCACAACAAGCCTGCGAGGCAGGTTCATTTAAAGATGGGGAAACCGAGTCCCACCGCAAGGGAGGGGCAGAGGCACTCGGAGGCGGCCTCAGCGCGGCTCCCAGGTTCCGAGGACCCTGGACTTGGGTGCACGGATTTGAACTTCCAGGAGTTTTTCTGGGGGAGGGTCTGAGCCTTCACGAGGCTCCGCAAAGCCCCATGACACAGGAAGGGGGAGAGCCAGGGCTTGGGGCCCCAAGCGCAGACCTGGGGCCCCCCCGGCCTAGAGGAGCCTGGCGCTCGAGGGCCGCGCCTCCCCTCCCCTCCCGCGGGAGACACGGAAGCTTCTCCCCTGCACGGGTCCCGGGTCCCGGGCGTCCTGCCCCAAACCCTCACGGCCGCAGTTCTTTCTGGAAAACAGTCTCTGAGTCTCCCTGCCCCCTGGCCTGTGCTGGGCCTCATGCGGCTCCTGCAGATACTCTCTGTTCTTTGTGCCGAAGGCCCTTCAGGGCGACCAAGGACAGAGGGCACCATGGCCTTATCAGCTTTGTCACCCATGCCCAGGCCCGCGCTGGCCCTGCTCCCTCAGCCCCTCCGCAGCGATGCGTCACGTGCACGGCAAAGCCGGCTGCGACCTCCCGGGACCTCAGTGTTCTCCCCGGGGAATGGGGCCTTGCTCCTGCCTCACGGGGCCGTGTGCGGGTGGAGCCTCACCGAGACCCTGGCTGAGCTCTGCCCAAAGCTCGAATGGACGTATCAAGAAGGAATAAATGAAGGTCTCAGAGGCGCCAGAGCCATGAACACAGTGTGCTCCGTGGAAAAGCCCAGATTTAAGAAATGAAAATTTAAGAAACGAAAGGAGGGAACGGTGTGGGGCACCCGCCCCGGGCAGCAGGCCCGGCCTGGCACTCACTGCCCCTTCCCTGGAGGTGGGCAAGTGCCCCGGTTTGAACCCAGGTCTCTCACTGCAAAGCGGACACCCCGACTCAGTTCCCTTTTCGGAAACACAGGCCCTGGTTTGGGGGAAGGTGAGGCCCAGCTCAAGAGGCTGAGCATCTGTGTGTCCCAAAGGCATCCGTCCCTGGAGTCGAGCAAAGGCTGGGCCAGGCCTGGGGGACAGTTGGGGGAGCAGCCTTGCGTGCGGGCCGGGGGCTCTGTCCAGATGGAGGGCCCTCGCACCCAGCTCCGGGGCCCCTCCCGCCCCTCCCACCCTCACCCCGGGCCGGGCCCCCCTTCACCCTGCTCTGACCCAGCAGCAGCCCAGGAGCTGAGCCGGGGCCCCAGGCGGGGGGCCGGAGCCGGGCTGAGACCTGCTTCCTGTCGGCCCCAGCTGGCACTTGGGCCCTGCGGGGAACGGGGGACAGGCCCCCGGCAGCACTGCCTCAGGGGGGCCCACCTCAGCACTCGGGGGAGGGTGTGGTGCGGACGCCTCCCTCTGTCCCGAGCCCTGGGGGTTCCTGTCTCCCCGATGCAGCCGCTCCTGTCCCGCATCCCAGGTACTGTCCTCAGGGGTCGTGCCGCCCTCCAGGCCCCCCCCCCATGCCCGCCCCTGCCACGGGTCACGGCCCACCCATGTCCACGGCCCTCTCCGCCCCCTCACTTCACAGAGGGGAGAGGAGCCTGAGAGGCAGGGGGCCCTGGCCACACGTGTGCGCCTCAGGGTGGGGCGGCCTGCTGGCTCCTGGGCCTGGAGGGGCTGCTGTGGCCGGCGGGCCTGGGCGGGTGAGGGAAGCGGAGAGAGGGCTTCCTGCCCGGGTGCATTAGCTGGGGGGGAAGGGGCTCCGTCCACAGACAGCTCGCCGGGCTGGCCCCAGTCAGGGTCACGTCGGGGCAACGGCCGGGGAGAGGCTCTTGCCGAAGATGCCCCTGGGGCCAGGCTCCCCAGCGCCCCCGCAGCCCAGGCTGTGTGCCCGGGCGCCCCCGACTGCCCGACTGTTGCTTCGATGAGTGCTGGGTAGGCCTGGTGGCCAGGGCCCGTGTTCTCCTCCCTCCTGCCCTCTGCCCTCCACGTCCCCCCTGCCCAGGACTGAGCCCCCATCCTTCCCCAGGGGCTCCTGAGGCCCTGCCCCTCTCTCCCTCCCTCCCTGGCCCACTTGCCTGTGGCCACGTTCCCACTCCCAGCGCCGCCTCCACCGGGGAGCCTGTCCCGACGCCGATGGGAACCGTCTCGGACAACTCAACGGAGCCAGAGTCCCAGAGTCCTGCCTGAGGCCTGGACCCACTCACAGGCGAGAAATTGAGGCAGAAGCAGGCAGCCGGGAGCCACAGGCCCAAGACCACAGAGCAAGCGCACGGCAGGGAGGGCTCTGGGCCCTCTGTCCCCTCGGAGCGAGCAAAAACGTCGTCCGTGAGCCGGCGAGAATGTCCATCCCTCTCCGCGTGGTCCCCAGGGGAGCCGGCCGGGGGCCCAGACACTGGCTCCCACGGAAGGGAAGGAGGAGCCGCCCCCCCCCCCCCCCCCCCCCCCCCCCCCCCCCCCCGCTCAGGCCTCCTGGGGATCCAGGCCCGACCTGAGCCCCTGTCCTGGCCGGCACGTCCCCTTGCTGAGGCCATGGGCCCAGGACAAGGCTGGTCAGGGCCCTGCAGCCCCCCCGCTTCACGGCTTCCACTGAAAACCTGCTCCCGGGACAGAGTGACCTCCCAAGGCCGGGGCAGAGACTGTGGAGGGACCCGCAACGCTCTGGGCCCCCGGCCCCCTTCCCCCCTCTTCCCTGGCTCCCCGCGCCGTGCGCCAGCCTCCCCCAGTCGGCGGTGCCGCTGGCAGCGCTCCCCTTTCCTGCCGTCGCGCCCCGCGCCCGTTCATGCCCCCCGGCCTTTGCCCTTACGGTTCCATCTTGTAGGTGCCCCTCCCGGTGCCCCTCCTGCCCCTAAAAGTACAGCCCAGGGCCCGTATCCCCGAGAGCAATGCCAGCCAGACTGGCTGCAGTCTCTGGGGCACTGATGTTGATCAGCCCACTCACCCCCGTTCTGCAGACGGGAAGCAGGGCGCAGCCAGCAGCCACCCCTTGGTCTGCGGGATGGACTCACCACCGTGTCTGGGACCCCCGTGGCCCCCACCCCTTCTCACAGCCTTAGCAGATTGCCTTCCCTTCTACCCCTGCTGCCCCGTCTCCTCTCCCATCTCCTCTAAGCCCTTTCCCACCTCTAGCTGAGAGACACCCTCTCAGGGCAGGGATCTCCGGTCCCGTTTTACTTCGGGGGCCACTGGGAGGCTGCAGGGTCACTGGTAGCTGTGGCTTCCCAGGTGAATGGCACACCCTGGTGTTGTGCAGTGCACAACCTATACCACTGTGCTTGGTGGCCCTTGGTCACTCCTGTCTGGTGCCTAAACCCTCCATCTCATCCCTGTCCACTCTCTGCTCTGACAGCTGTGAGTGACCGGAAGACTCAGAAGCTTGGCGAGGATATGCCAGCCCGGCCAAGTGTTGGAGAGCTGGGCCTCAATGGGCTCAGGCAGCATTCTTGGGATGCCTGTGCCCCATTCAGCAGCCAAGGCACTTGCAATGCAAACACTCAGGGCCTCACACACAATGGTTCCTGCGGGCCAGGCCAGGCCAGCCAGACCCCTCCCCACCTCCTCCCCACCACCATTGTCCTGCCCTCTGGGGAGGGGCGGAGTGCGTGGGGGGGGCTGGCGGGGAGACCAGGCCCCAGCCTGGGGGTGGCTGGGAAGGCTGGGAGACGATGAATGGCCATGCAAATGAGATACAGAAGGAACCGGGCCGGGAGCCCTAGGGAGGGGGGAGGGGCTGGCCGCCTCCTCGCCCCGCCCCCACCTCTGGGCGGGGTCGCGAGCCTCCAAGGGAACTTCCTTCGCTGGAGGGGGCAGCCGGCTGCTCGGCCTCCGCCCGCCCCGCCCGGAGGTGCCCCTCCCTGGAGCCTGGTCCCCTCCAGGACGTTTGACTTGGTCACAAAGGACAGTCATTGCCCGACCACAGTGTCGTGGTCCCGCGCGCCTCCGTGGTCAGGGCTGAGCCCTGGGGCCCGCGCCGCAGTGTTCCCTGAATGAATAAGCCCCCTTGGCCTCCCTCCCCGCCTCCCCCACCCCCTCCCACGCAGTGGCCCCGACCTGGAGCAGGTGGCCTGACTTCCACAAGACCCCAGCCCGCATCCACCCCCTCCCCACTGCTGCCTGCTCCCCTCTGCCCTCCTGTTTCCAACGGAAATGCCTTCCTGCGGTTCAGATCGGTCCGGGGCCAGGAGGCTGCTTCCTGTGTGTCTGTCCAGCGCCCACCTCCCTGTGTCCCTTAACCAACTAAGCCACCCAGGCGCCCCTATTTTATGTATTTGAACTTAAAAAGTTTTTTGTGTATGTGGTCTGTACCTTGTGGCATGCTTGGGAGGATCTCACCTCAGGCTTATAAAGAAATTTCTCCCACGACTTTTTCTAGCTTTTGTGGTTCCATTTTTTACCTTGACACACGGGGACGGTGAGAGGGGGGAGGCGGTGAGGTATGGCAGGTACAGCACTTCCAAAGGCTTGCCCTGTAGCGGGTGGATGGCATGAATGCTTCTCCTTCCTTTCTCCTTCCAGCTACCTGGGACGTGAGTGTGATGCCTGGAGCTCCAGCAGCCCTCTTGGGCCACCGGTCAAACTTGGAAGAGAAACCACACCACAGGGGATGGAGCAGAGAGATGGAAGGGTCATCGCAAGTCTGGGACACGGTGGCGTCCCCAGCCCTGGGCTGCCTGCCTCACTCACGGCTTCTCTCACAAGACAGAGAGGTGAGCACCCACCTCTCTAGATCCAAGCAGATCTAATCCTTATTCACACAGCCTCTTTTTTTCCCCACAATGCCTTTGGTGGTTTCTGCTTATTCAGTTTTCCACATGAATCTTAGAATTGGTTTGTTCAATTTAAAAATAAGTCCTGAGTGGCTCAGTCGGTTAAGCCTCGAGCCCCGCGTCGGGCTCTGTGCTGACAGCTCAGAGCCTGGACCTGCTTCAGATTCTGTGTCTCCCTCTCTCTCTGCCCCTCCCTTGCTCATGCGCGCTCTCTCTCTCTCTCTCAAAAATAAGCAGACATTAAATTTTTTTTTTTAATGTTTTATTTATTTCTAGGAGAGGGAGAGAAAGACAGCGTGAGCAGGGGAGGGTCAGAGAGAGAGGGAGTCACAGACTGAAACAGGCTCCAGGCTCTGAGCTGGCAGTCAGCACAGAGCCCGACGCGGGGCTCGAACCCACGAACCGCGAGATCATGACCTGAGCTAAAGTCGGACGCTTAACCGACTAAGCCACCCAGGCGCCCCGACATTAAATTTTTTTAAAAAACAAAATGTCCATATAGTGATGGATGTATTAAGGGGAATTGATGTGATTGTGTTATTAAGTTGCCTTAGAAGGTTGGGCCTTCCCAGGATTGAGACTTTCCTCTGTGACCCGCAGTCGCGTCCGAAACTCTCTTAATATGAATCTGGCATATTTCTTACTGATTTCCAACTATTTTATCATTCTGACAACGATCGTTTCTAGGCTCTGTTCTCTCCTACACCACCTACCCGGATGGTAGGGTCTGGATTGGTCCCTGCATCTCTAGGAATTCCCTCGTTGTTCGAAACCTTTCTGCTTTTCAGATGCTTAATAAAATCATCTGCAGATAATGATAATTCCCTCTCTCCTGCCAGCGGCTCTGACTTTACTCCATTCTCTCGTGTGACTGTGCGGGCCGTGCCTCCAGAACCGTGGTGGGGACACCCGTGTCCTGCTCCTGGCTTCCGCAGCTATGCTTCCAGAAGATTCACAAGAAGCAAGACATTGGTTTGGGGTTACGATATTTTATCAGGTGAAGGAAGCATTTGTCCAGTCGGATTTTATTATGATTATTTTTATGTTTATTTATTTTTGAGAGGGAGAGAGAGGGGAGAGAGAGAGAGAATGAGCAGGGGAGGAGCAGAGATGGAGGGAGAAGAGAGAGACTCTCAAAGAGCCTCCGTGCTGTCAGCGCAGAGCCTGATGCAGGGCTCGAACTCACGAACTGAGAGATTGCAACCTGAGCCCAAACCGAGTTGGACGCTTAACCGACTGAGCCAGCGAGGCGCCCCTGTTATGATTTGTTACAATCAAGGGTGCTGTGGCCTTTGGTCACAGGCCTCTGGACAGCCACTGGGGGGGCGTCTGGGGGAGGCACTGGGGCCGCTGGGAGGCAGGGCCGACCACCCCGAGGGCAGCAGGTGCACAGCTGATTTGAGGAGGTGCAGTGAGAGTGCCCCTGCGGAGGTGTGGGCAGGGATCAGGCCCCCACAGGGGAGAGTGCAGCCCGGGGCGTGTGAGCCCGGGCCCCAGGGCAGGACTAGCTGAGCGTGGGAACCTGGCGGGCTCTGGCGGAGGGAGGGGCTGCTCACAGGAGGGGGGTGGCGCGCCAAGACGGGACTCGTCTGGCTTTTGAGGATCTGATTGGTTGACCTGGTCCCAGCGCTCAGGCTGGCCTCGCTCAGGCCGGTCTATGGGTGCTGGGCCCACACGGAGCTCCCGGGGCAGGGGGAGCTCGCAGGCAGCTGGGCTCTCAGAGAAGAGCCTGTGCATTCCAGGGGCGTGACCAAGGCCCCTGGCAGGTGAGCTGGAGGGCTTTGGGGTGACATGAGGGGCCCAGGGCTGGAGCTAGGAGGCTGCCGGGCGCCAGAGGTGACCCAGCCCCAGAGCACGCAGGGCCTGGCCCTCAGGGGCGCCGTGTGAGCCCCAGGGGGACCCCCCAGCCGTCCTCAACGCCAGCGCCTCTCTGCCACTGTCCCTGGAGTGGAGAGGCCACAGACTGTGGCCCCCTGCCTCTTGCCAGCCAGTCCTAAGAGAGTAGTGGGGGTGCTCTGTAAGCTGATCCCTGTCTCCGCCGGCCAGGGCCACTGGGGCCATGCCTGGGAGCCCCCCCCCGCCTCCTTGTGTCCAGAGCCCGGGCCGGCGGCCGGGAGAAGACAGCCCCTCCGTTCCGTTCCCCGCCCCCCCTCCTGCGTGGGGTTCTTCTGATGGGCTGTTCTGCGAGCTCAGCGGAGGGGCTGGGGGCTGCTTTGGGTCTGCTGAAAGGTCCTGGGCTCAAAGGCAGGAAAGGCTCTGGTCCTGGCCTGGCCCCCGGGAGGTCCTGGCTCTCTGTCCTCCTCTCTGAAGTGGTCTTGTCTGGGGGGATGCAGCTGCAGGGACAGCCCCCAACATGCCCACGCCCCCGGCCAGCCTGTCCACCGCAGTGCCCGCGCTGGGCTGGTGTGGGAAGGGGCTCAGTCAATCCTGTGGGGACCCTGCGGCCTGGCACGGGGCACCGGGGTCCACCCTGTCCTCAGCCCCAGGGCCTCTCCTACCCCGGACCTGCACCCCTGGGCCCGAGGCCACACTCAGCACGTGCGGAAGGGGGACACCGGCCCCGGGCAGGACGAGGCAGCGCAGGGGCGGAAGGAGCCCAGACCCCGGCCCCCGTCTCGGGCCCAGGTCCCCTCTTCCTCGGTGCTCTGCCCGTCCACTCTGAGGGACACGGCAATCGTCACCTCCGCGCCCTCCTGCCCTCGGGTGACCAGGCTGTGCTGGGGGCTCCAGGGCTTGGGGAAGACACGGCCACCTCCGGATGCCTGGAGCCCACGAAGGCGACTTTCCATGGAAAAGAGACTTCGCAGATGTAATCACAGTGAGGGCCTGGGAAGGAGCCCCTCCTGGATCAGGGTGGCTCCAAATCCAGTGACAGGTGTCCCTACGGGAGGGGGAGAGACGCAGACACTGAGGAGAAGCCGCGTGGAGACGGAGCAGAGGCTGGAGCCCTGTGGCCTCAAGCCAGGGATGCCCGGGGTACCCACGCCTCACCCCCGCCCCGGAGCCTCTGCGCAGAGCCAGGCCCTGCCCCGCCTGATTTCTGGCTGTGGTCTCAGAACTGGGGGAGAGCCCCTGGGCTGCTCAAGGTGCCCCCGGCGGCAGCGTGGCCTCGGGTCTCCGTCCTCCCTCCCGTCCGCCTCCCCAGGGGCTGCCCCTCGGGTCTTCCCTGCCTCCTTTGCTACGACCGACTGCTGACCTGGGGCTCAGCTCCTGATGCCCGTCTTGGCTGGAACCCTCCCCACCAAAGCCCCTGTCGGGCGCCAAGCAGGCACCTCCCCTGTGCCCGGCGAGCACCGCAAAGTCTCTGGTTCTGAACCTGAGCTCCGGCTTCTCCCAGACCACGAGCTCCCAAAGGTTTCCCTCTCGGTGGGGGGCAAGTCCCACCCCCCAGGTCCCGTTGACGCCCTCCTCCTCCACCCCTGCGAGTCTGCCGGCAAATCCCGCCACCTCAGACTTCAGAATGGAGCCACAATGCACCCCCTTCTGCCCCCTCCCGCTGGATTATTTTTGGGGCCTCTAACTGGGCCCCTCCGTGCCCTCCCTGTGCTCTGCGGAGCAGCCATAGCTCCTCCCTCACTTCGCTCCAAACCTGCCTTACCGCTTCACATTGGCTGTTCCCTCTGACGGGAACACCCTTCCCTACACCCCTTCCCGGCGGGGTGGCCCCCTCACCGCCTTTGCCTGCAGCCCGGCCCACATTCCCGTCCCGTCGCGCCTCTGGCTCCGTCCGGAGTGCCCGCCCCCCAGAAGTGCTGACCTTCTATCTGGGAGTCTTGCCCCCGCCTCCCCCACGGCACTTTCCACGGCCCTGCTCTCCCTCGTGGCCGAGTCCCCGGGGTCTGGTGAGATCAGCAGGCTCCTTCCTCAAACTTATTTGCCGAGGGACGAGCTCACGAAGGAGGGAGATGAAGACAGAGATCCGGAAAGAGCAAACCCCGGGCTGGAGGCCGGTGGGGCCGGGGGAGCGGGGGCTCGGCAGCCAAGGGCCCGTGGGGTTTCAAGGCCCCGACGACACCCAGTCTTCCAGAGCCCAGCCCGCTGAACAAAGGGCCCCGCGGACTGAGGGCACGCCCACAGAGGCCTCGAGAGGGGTCTCCACAGCAGGTGGAGGGTGGCGGCCCGACGGCCCAGCCTGAGCGCGGCCAGGGGGGCGACGGGCGCTCACGCAAGGGAGCCGCTTCCCACGCGTGTGGACGGCCGTGCCTCCCCCCGTGCTGGCCCGGCGGCCTCGCAGGTGCGGCACGCCCGGGTGTCGCCTCTCCGCTGCGGTGGCTTTCCCTGGTCACTGGCCAGGTCGGGGTCCCTGCCAGCCCCGCCCCCTGGTTCCATGCTGCCTCCAGGACGTTCTCTGGAAAGCCACAGCGCCCACAGGGTCCCCGCCACGCAGGCCACAGCGCCAGTGCCCCGCAGGGGCGGTCACTTCCCAGGACGCAGGGGTCGCCTCTGCGTGGACGCTGCTTCCACGGGAAATGAGATCAGGATCCTAAGGGACCTGGCGAGTGTTACAAATGACAGCGGCGTGGCCCCCGGCAGTAACTGTCACTGGAGACACGGTCACCTCACGCTCGCACCCCCGACACGGGCCGCGTATTCGTAGAAGTCGTCTCCCAGCACGGAGGCAACAGCCCTGCGTCCAGAGGCCCGTGTTGACCGGAGTCTGTGCGCAAGGCCCCTTCGGGCTGGGAGCTCGGGGGTAGGAGTCCCCAGGCTGCCACTCCTGGGAAGGTCTTTTTGTGCCCAAAAGTGCTTGTGGGAAAGTCAGGGGAGGCAGGGGAAAGGAAAACAGAAAGGCCCTCATCGCCGGCGAAAGGGGACCATTTGCTCCATGAGGCCAAACCCCCTCCTGGGGCCAGGGGGGTTCCCACACTGCAGGGAGGCCAGCGGGGGGACAGGCCGGCCGGGGGCTTTGGTGGGGGTGCTCTGTGTGGCACAAGGCGGTCCTTCTGGGGCTCGGTGCCAACCCAAGCTAATTACAGCGGCTGAGTGTGGCGGGCGGGGCCCCTGCCCCGAGCCACCAGGAAGGCCTTCCGTGCCCAAGGAGTCTGGGGGGCAGGGGGGAGTCTCCCTGGAGCGGCCTTCACCGGGCAAGGAGCCCCCACCCCAACCTCAGACCCATCATCAGAGGGGATGAGCTCAGGCCGGGAGTGCTCCCGGGGGGGCCCAGCCCAGGGGCCCCTGCCCCCACCTTCAGGAGGGGCTGGGCAGTGTGTGGGGCCCAGAGAGAGCTTCCTGCCGGAGCCCCCAGTTGCTGGGCTAGCGGCCCCCCTGCGCCTCCCTCATTCAGCCAGTAGATGTTTGCAAGTGGCACAGGGCAGCAGACAAGAGGCAGGCGGGGCGGGCCTCACGGGGGAGGAGTCGGCTGACGTGCTTGGGTCCAGCGCCCCGCAGGCCGGGGCAGGCTCCAGTCCACCTGAGCTGTCTCCCCGTGTTGGGGCTACGGGGTCGAGTCACTGTGCTTGTGGCTGACCTCCTCCCCTCCCCGCCGGGGTCTGTCCTAGTGACCCGTCCTCCGAGGAGGCCAGAGGTGGGTCCTGACGTAGCAGGGGAGGGAGTCTGCGGCTCCCCGGGGCCCTGCAGTTCGCCACACAAATGGCGGCAGGTCCCAAGCCGGCCGCAGACGCAGAACGGAGCGAGGGTCCTGACCTCCGGACCCCTGCAGGCCACACCCTGGCTGGCACCTCGCCTCGCCACCTGGCTCAGCCTCGGTGGGACACGGCTGGGCTGGCTGCGGGCTGGGCACCGAGGACTCCGGTCACTTCTCCCGGCCTGTCCTCAGGGCGTGCAGGGCCGGGGCTTCGTCTGCAGTGACGGATGACGGATGAACAGCCCCTGACCCACCGGGTCCCTGTCGCCCCCATCCTAGCCCAGCCTGTGTGTGTGACTGCGCCCACCTGTGCGTGACTGTGCCCGTGTGCCCACTGTGCCTACCCGGGCCTTGTCGGATGGACCCGCTGTGCCCTTCGTGAGCCCACACAGACCGCTCTCAGTGGGAGAGCGCAGCAGCTCAGCCGGTCCTCGCCCCCTCCCTGCGGCCCTTCCCGAGCAAGTTGGCCGCGGCTCCTGCCCTGATCTGCCGGTGTCCCATCTCCCCACAGCCCGAGATAAGGGCCCGGCTCAGAGCTGCTTTGTTCAGCAACAAAAGGGCATTTCTGCGGCGCCCTGGGAGCCAGGCCTCGGGCGGCCGGCACTGGGGAGGCCCCGGCCCGGCCCCGGTCCCAGCTCGGGAAACCTTAGCCCGGCCCTGACTGGGCTGCGGGGGCTGGGGACGCACCTGCCACAGGCTTCCCAGGCCCTCGGGTGTCTCCTTTCTGCGCCCTGGCCCTGCCCATGGCCATGGCGGCCCACACCCCTCAGCTGCAGGGCCTAGAGCCTCCCACCTCCCGCAGGGCCAGGGGGCTGGGGGCCAGGGGGCTGGGGGGCCAAGGGGGCCGGGGAGCTGGGGAGCCAGAGACCAGGGGGCCAGGGGGCCGGAGGCCCAGGGGCCAAGGGGCCGGGGGGCCAGGGGGCCGGGGGGCTGGGGGGCTGGGAGGCCAGGGGCCAGGGGGCTGGGAGGCCAGGGGCCAGGGGTCCGGGGGGCCAGGGAACCAGGGGCCTGGGGGGCCGGGGGGCTGGGGGGCCAGGGGCCTGGGGGGCCGGGTACAGATGTGCTGCCGGGAGCCTAATACAGCCGACAGTCTGCTCCTGCCTCGGCCTTCGGCCCCTGTCCGTACTGTTCCCCCCGCCCAGTGCACCCCCACACCCTCCCCCCCTAACTCTGCCTTGGGGGCGAGGGGGGCCCTCTGCGGTGCCCAGCGAGGGGCCACACGTGCACACAAATCTCGTGCTGGACTGAGGGTCCGTGGTACTTGTGGTGGGTGGAGTCGTGGCCCCCAAAATAGACCCGGGACCTCAGGATGTGACCTTATTTGGAATAAGGGTCTTTACAGATGTAATTAAGGGACAGGTCTGGAGGTGAGCTCCTCCCAGGCTGGGCTGCGCCCTCCCTCCAGTGAGAGGCCCTCAGAGGACGAGAGACACAGAGAGACACAGACTGTCTGAAGGCGGCGTGCGGAGGTGCAGGTGCGGCCAGGAGCCCGCGAACCCGAGGGTCAAGGGTCGCCAGCAGCCGCCGGGCTCCGGCCCAGAACCGGACAGAAAACATCTCCATTGTTCTAAGCCCCCAACTTGTGGGGCTTTGTTCAGGGGACCCCAGGAAACAGAGAACCCTTGCATGCGCCCGAAGGCACGGGTTCGAGGGAGCCTCCTGAGCCTCCCACACCCCAACCCAGGTGTGTTGGGGTTCCCCGCCGCCAGTCTCCAGCGCCGGAAGGCCGTGCCCCTTCTCCGTCTGCCCGCGGTGGCTGCCCCTCCGGGCCGGGCCCACGCCAGTGGCTGTCACTGTCTTGCTGGCCTGTCGTGCGCTGAACCGTCTCCAGGGGGGTGGCCGGGGAGCCTCGGCCGCACGTGCTGAGGCCCCTCCCTCTCTCTGCTCCGGGTCTGCAGGCCCCCCCAACTTCCTCCCTCCTTTCCCGAGGCCCTGGCCACAATGAGCAGCTCCCAGGGGCGTCCCTGCGCTCACCCTTCCCCCAGGCTGGCTGGAGCCGGCCTTCCTTCCACCTCACCCGCTGCTTCCCACGGGGTGGGAGGCTCACTCAGGCTCCCCTTGGGTCACGGGGTCACAGGCCAGCACAGCGGGGGCCGTGGTCCCCCGACTCACAGACCCATGGACAGTGAGCAGCCTGCTTAAGGTCACACAGCTAGTGAGTGGCTGTCTGGGCCTGGTCACCGGGCACCTGACTCACTTCCCGTTGCTCGGTCTCTGCCCTGCCCCCACGGCCCCCCCAGGGAGTGGCGAGCTGGGGCGCCGGACCAGGCCTTCCTCCTGAGGCTTAAAGATTTGGGCCCGTGGGCGCCAGGCAAATCTGTCAGCGCTTGCACCTGCGGGAGGGGAGACGGACGGAGAGGGCACAGGCTGGCGGTGGGGTCCACGGAGGCTGTCTGGGGGGGGGCGCTGAGGCCGGGAGGATGAGCAGGGGGAGGGCAGGGTGGTGGCGGCCCGTCTCCTGGGGGTGGGGACCGTGGTGCCGAGAAGGAGCAGACTCGGTGCGGCCAGAGCCTGGGTGCCGCGGGGGCGCCCCACGAACTGGGAAGAGGGAGGTCGGCAGTCAGGCCATGCGCTCACCCCTGTGGGGTCCCACTGGGCCTGCTCACACGCACACGGCCCTCTCCCACGGTCTCCCGGGCACGGGGTCGCGCACGCGCATGCACACAGCCATGCGCTGAGGCTGGGGTCAGGCAGGAAGTCCCCAGTGGATGTCTATCCGGTGACATATGGGCCGTGTGCGTGGGACCTGAGGGTCCCGTTCTCGAGGATGCTGCCCAGGCTGGGGAGCTGCGCAGGGAGCACGTCAGGGCACTGGAGCTCGGGGGGCCCTTTCCCTCCACCCCCCACGGGCATCACACAGCCTCATGGTCAGCTCTCAGGTCCTCCCCACCCGCTCCCAGACCAGGGCCCCGTACGGAGCCCATCCTGTGAAAGGCGTGTGGGGAGGTGGTTGTGCAAAGATAGGCGTGCTCCCGGGAAGGAGGCACCCTCGGGTTTGCGTGTGCACGTGTGTGCCTGCAGGTGTGCCTTTGCCAGTGCGCTAGTGCTGCCGGGTGCACATGAACACGACCTCACAAGCACGTGTGACAGATGTGTGCGCGTATGCTCACGCCCGTATGTGCCTGTTTACATGTGTGACCCACATGTGCCGGTGTGAGTGTGCATGTCCGCAGGCACATGTGTGCTGTGCGTGCATGTGTTTGTGCGTGGGTGCGCGTGTGTTTGCACACCTATGCTTGCATGTGCGGGGCAGGGGTGTGGCTGTTGGCAGGCTCCGTGGCCCAGGCCTGGGGGATGCAGCGCTCCGGTGGGCAGCAGGGGTGGCACTAGGCGGGCAGCGGCCCCGGGCAGAGGCAGGCGCTCCAGGCTCCGTGGGGGCCCGCGCCGCTTCCGTGGCACCCACACTCCGCGGTGACCGCCAGGGTGCCCCCTGCAGAGAGGGAGGCTGGGGGGGCGGAGGCGCAGCAAGGTGGAGGCCCCAAAGGAGGCCTGTGCTCCCCCAGCCGGGTGAGGTGGGCCCTGGGGCCTCCTGGGGCCTCGGTACCCCCCATGTGAACGATGGGGGGCTGCGTGGGCTCTGCTCTGCTCTCTCTCTCGCTCTCTGAAGGCCCTGCCCGGCCAGCCTGCACTCCAGCCGGCACCCCCCCAGCCACTTCCTCCTGTTCCCCCACGGGCTGCAGTCCCAACATCTGGTTGGTGTTTCCAGAGAGCTGGGGTGGGGGTCGGATCTGCGGAGCAGTGTGGGAGTCAGGCTGTGAGAACGGAGTCGGGGGGCGGAGTCCAGCCCCTCCAGGGGAGGGTGGGGGAGACCGGAGAGGGAGGCGCCCAAGCCACTGGATGGAGACCCAGGTGGGCAGGAGGCGACCTCTCCAGGCTCTGTAGGGGTGCCCCCCCCCGCCTAGGTCCCCAATCTCCAGACAGCGCTTGGTGAGTGACCGTCACTAAAGGTCACGGGCCCGTCCCGCTGCCTGTGGGGCTCCTGGCTGTCATTCCATCTCCTCCAGCCTCAGTTTCCTTTTTTGTGAACGGAGGTGGCTCTGCTGGTGCCTGCCTCCTGGGCTCTGGGGAAGGCGGCCTCTGCCCAGCCCAGAGTGACCCTGTCTGCCACGCGTGGACCCTGCTGCTGGCCTGTCTGCTGGGCCCGGCCCGTCGTTCTAGAGGCTTCGGGGAGCCGTGCAGGCTGCCGGGCTGCTGCCAGGCAGGTGGGTACGAAGGCAGTGGGGGGCTCAGGCCCGCAGGCACGGGTCTGTCTTCTCCAGGAGCCTTGGAGAAGGCGCTGGGGCACTGGCAGCCCCCCCACACCCAGCCTGACAGCGGCTGCAGGAGGCGGCTCACCTCCCATGCTCAGCCCTTCCGGGTGAGGTCATGGGAATATCTCGCGGCAGACGCACTCCCCCAGCCCAGGATCCCCACAGCCACCCACGGTTTAGCTGAGCTCCTCCTAGCTGCTGGGGGGAGGGGTCCCCCCTCCGGATCCCAGGGTCCCAGCCCAGCCCCTGGCTCCCGGTCCGCCTCCACCCCCCCCCCATTAGGAACCAGCTCGGGGCACATTTCCGAGTTCAGACTCCACACTTGGGCTTATCTGTAGTTGTGGCTTTGATTTGTTGTGCTTTTAAGTCCCTCCCCCCACTGGGAGTCGGCTTCAGGAAAGCAGTTCCCCAGGCGCCAGGAGCCCGAGGGGGCTGGCCGGAAGGGGGACAATTAAATTCGGGGGGGAAAGAGTTAACAGGAGCACCCCCCCCCGCCCCCCAGCGCTCCACAATGAACGCACCAGGAAATAAACAAGAGGAGCTCTTGCCATTTGTCCTCGAAAAATACAAGGATTTCCTCTCCTGCTGGTCTGGTCTGTCCCCCAAGGTCCCTTGGAACCCCAGGGGGTCAGGGCAAGAAATAGACCCTGGGTTGGGCAAGGGCTCCCCTGAGCAGCCCCTCGCCACGCTGCCAGCCAGCCGCCCGTGCCCCCCAGGACCTGCAGCTGGGCAGGGGTCCCGCAGGGTCCCGGGAAGGATGGAAGGCGCACCCGCCCGCAGAGGGGCGAACCGGAGCCTCTCAGCCTGGGGTGGGGTAGCTCCTGTCCTCACTCATGCACTTGCGTGCAGAGGACGGAGTGTGTGTGTGGGGGGCTCTGCTCGGAGGGGCTCGTCACACACACTTGAGAGCCATGCTTTGGGAGCAGTACATGTGGCCGCCCTGGGGTGGCCAGGAAAGGCCCCTTGAGACTTAAGTGACCCGAAGAGCAGGGGCGGAGCTGTCTGTGTCAGAGACAACAGCTTGTGCAAGGGTCCTGTGGCAGGAGGGTGCTTGATGCCTCCAAGAAACAGAAGGAAAGGGAACAAGGCTATGGGGGAGCGGGGGCTGGTGCACGACGGCCATCGTGGTGGCCGCCAGGGCCTCTCCTGCGGGACCCTTGGCGCCACAAGGAGGCCCTGGATCCCGGCCCTGTTGGTGTGGGGAGTCCAGGGGGCTTCAAGCAGAAGGTGCTGTGGTTTATGACTATTTTTTAGGAGCTCACCCTCGTTGCTGCTTAGGCGGAGGTGTCATAGAGGGGTCAGGAGAGGAGGGGTCAACAGGGCCCGGTTTCTGGGGCTCTTCCTGCTGAGATGAGCCGGTGAGGTGGTGGCGCCCAGTGCGAGAGGGCTGCTGGGAAGGCGGAGGGGAGATGGGGGGGCTTCTGGGCAGCAGACGTGGCCCCCTGGGGAGCTGATAGCTGGAGAGGGGGATGGGGACCGGGCCCTGCAGCCAGTCCCCCGGGAGGGGGGGCCATCCGGGGACCCGGACGAGCTGCAGCCTGGGGGGCTGGAGGAGAGGGAGGGGAGACTGAGGGCGGGCGCTCTGGGCACCCCCTGGCCACCCTGGGCTCTGTTTCCTCATCTGGAAAGTGGGGACTGTGACCGCGCCCCTCCCTGGGGTTGTGCCGCTGAGTGAGGCAACGCTGCTCCCATCTAGTGCATTCCAGCTTCAGCCTGACCCCCTCCCGCCCACGGGCACTGAGGGTCACGCCGCCCCCCCTTCTATCGCGGCCAGTGCCGGGGCTGAGTGACTCGGGGCTCCAGGGTCAGAGTGGGGATCAGGCATTTCAGGGGACAGAGACACAGCAGGTCCCTGGGGGAAGAGTCGGGCCTCCGACCCGGAAAGAGGGGACCGTGTGCCCCGGAGTGGGGGTGGCTGAGGAGGGGGCACCCTCAGAAGTGGCCCCTGCCCCTTCCGCCAGCACCGAGGAGAGGCTGTCTGGGCAGGCAGGTGCCCCTCAGGACTTACCCCCATCCCCAGGCCCGCCCTACGCTGGCCGCAGTGGGACAGAAGGGCCTGGGCATGGAGGGACCCCTGCGACCCGGACACGCACGGGGGACCCCCTGATACCTCCCACCTACCCGGGGGCCTGGAGGGGCCGGGTGGAGGCCGGCGCCGCGCGATGAAGCCTGGAGAGGGAGGGTCTGCGTCTCCAGGGGTTTGGCTCGTGGTTCAGGACTCAGCCCTGGAGCTGGGTCGGGGCTGGGGCGCAGCTCACGTGGCCAAGGGCCAGAGGCTGCACAAGGCAGGCGCGTCCGCAGGGGAGCTTCGGAAGAGGCCGGGGGGCGCTCGGTCCATCTCCGTCCATCTGCTTCCCCGGCGGGCGGGCGGGGACCCCCTCTCCCCCCACCCCGGCTAACGAGGCCAGGAAGGTGAGGTGTGGCCTGGCTGAGGCGCACTGCCGCCGCTGGTCCCTGTGAGCCCGGGGGACAGAGGGGGATGCTGCCTGGCCTCCCGGCACCCCAGGCCCTCTGAAGGAAACTGTCAGAGGGCAGAGTTGGGCACGGGTGGCCCTAGGGGGCAGCGGAGCTGGAACGGCCACCAGATGACCTGCTCCAGGCGAGGACTTAGTTCTCAGGCCTGAGGGGGAGGCCAGCGGGGCCCCCGGGCAGGCAGCCAGCCCGGGGACCGTCCCACCCATGGGGCCAAGTCGGGCCAGGGCAACGGGGTGACCCAGACGTTTCTCACTGGGCTCCGGGCCCAGGGCTGCTCGTCAGGCCCAGAGCCCACCGCCCAGGGGGGAGGACAGGCCCCTCGAAGAAGGAGGCCGGACGTCATCCAGGAACATGGCAGGTCCCCAGCGCTTCCTGGAGGGGCCTGCGGCTGCGTCGCCGAGGACCCGGCGCTGCAGGAGGGTCAGGGACCACAGCACACGTGTGGGGAGACGGCGCAGGTTACGTCCCCCCCAGGGGCTCGAGGGGAGCAGAGGTGGCGTCCCGTGCCCACTGGGGTCACCTCTAAGGCTCCCACGAAGGTCAGAGGGGTCGCGGCAGGGGGGCTGCCGCAGGTCTGGCCCAGTGGCAGCCGGCGTCACGGCCGCTGGGCCCAAGCGGCATCTTTGCCAGAACGACCATTCTTGGCACGCGCTGGCGTCTTTCACGGTCCCCGTCGATCCCGCCGGCTCCACGGGGAGCAGAGGCGGCTCTGGTGCACGACGGGGCCAGGGCCACGGGAGCCTCCGCCGTGACTGCTGGGGGCCCGACGCACCTGCTCCATCGGGACACAGCACAGAACATTCTGGAGCTCGCTGTGGTGAGGGCGTCGAGGGATCAGCTGGGAGGGCGGCAGGTGGAGAGGCCCGGGGCTTGTCCGTCAGGGGTTGTCCGCGGGGGCCGTGGCCTGGGCGCAACGACAGACACCGGGGTCGGCCCAGGAGCCTCGAGGGAGCCAGCAGCCCTCCTCCAAGGTCAGAAGTTAGGTGTTTTGTTTTTTGTGCCTTTTTACATGTATTTTTTAAGTTTACGTGTCTATTTTGAGAGAAACAGAGCGAGCAGGGGAGGGTCAGAGAGAGAGGGAGACACAGAATCTGAAGCAGCTCCAGGCTGAGCTGTCAGCACAGAGCCCGACGCGGGGCTCGAACCCACAAGCCGTGAGATCACACCCTCAGCCGAAACCAAGAGTCAGATGCTCGACCCACTGAGCCACTCAGGCGCCCCTTGTGTTATTTTATAGGATTTTATGTGTAAGTCCTCTCTACATCTGACACGAGACTCGAACTCACAACCCGGAGATGGAGCCGCAGGCCCCGCCGGCCCCAGGAGTCGGGGTTGAAGCCCCATCGCGGTGAGAAAGCAGAGCGGGGCTGTGTCGGCCTCTGTGGGTCTGGGAGACCCTGCCGGGTGCCCTGACCCCGAGCTTGGGGACCCAGAGGACAGTCAGCGTTGAGCAGGGACCGGAGCGTGGGAGAGCGCTGTGTGAGGCCGGGCTGTGGGGTGAGCCGCCCGCAGCGAGGTGAGCGGGGCCCCCCAACATCACGTCCACCCGGAACCTCAGCAAGTGACTGTATTGTAGTCAGTTAAGGATCTCAAGACGAGACACCCTAGATGGGGGTGGGCTCTGTGTCCAGGGCCAGGCGTCCTCGGAAGAGGCGGGGAGAGCGAGAGGCCCAGAGGCGAGGCCACGTGAGGCCGGAGGCCGGAGCGGCCCCCCCCACTGCATTTCAGCCTCGAGGCCCCAGCGCTGGGAGAGACCCTTTCTGTTGCTCGCAGCCCCGTTCCTGGCCCCTCGGGCTCCGGGGGACCCATACTGTGCTGACCCCGGGGGGAGCCTCCCGCCTGCCTCAGTTTCCCCATCTGTACCGAGGGGTCTGGGGAGGGGCAGGTGGGCGGGCCCACGGGAGTGGACACACACCAGAGGACTGCGTGTCACCTCGCCACCCCTCCCCCCTCCCCGGGTGTGTGCGCCGGCGGATGCCCAGGCCCAGGCAGGGGTGCCTCCAGCCGCCTCCTGCGCCTCCCCGGATGCTTCCTTCGCTGCGGCCCTGGCCTCACGTGTGCCTTGAGGCCTCAGCATAGAAGACCGGCACCGTCTCCAGGAAGCCCTTTCCCCTCGGTTCCCAGGGCCCATAATCCGTCCCCGGGGTCCCTCGTGTGTCCTCCCACTGGCCGGTGACCCTGATGTCCACGCTTGCGCGCCGGGTGCCTCGCTCAGGGCCGCTGTCCGGGGAAGGGCCCGTCCACACTGAGATCCGCGGGGGTACAGAAGCGCGGGCACAGGCAGCGAGAAGACAGACGGATGGAACTACACGGAAACGAGACTTCCGTGCGCCGAGGTGCGGCGGAAGGGCGGGGGTGGGGGCGGGGGGGGGGAGGGCGCTTACGGGCCGCACCTGCGGCCAGGGGCCCATGCCGGCGTGGCGGAGCGTGTGCTGGCTCCTCGGACGGGCAGACACAGCTCTGCCACAGGGTCCCGCGGGCCTGCTCCGGGCGCCCACGCCTGAAGAGTGGAAAGCGGGGTGTGAACAGACGTTTGCCCAGCCGGAAACGACGGCTCAACTGAGGGAGGCGACCCGAGTGTCTGTCAGTTTATGAATGGATTAAGACGTGTGGTCCGTCTACACCGTGGACCGTCACTCAGACTCAAAAGGAGGGAGATCCCGGCTCCTGCCAGGACATGGATGAACCTGGCGGGCGTCGTGCTCAGTGGGAGGAGCGGAGGATCCCGTAGGATCCGCTTCTACGAGGACCCTGAGGTCATCACATTCGTGAAACGGTCCGAAGACAGATACTTGCTGTGGGAACAGGCAGAGACGACTGACCCGGGTGTTTCCTCCGGGGCGCCAGGCGCTCGGCGGGCCAGGCTGAGGCAGCCGTCTCCCCGGCCAGGCCCCGCCGGAGCTGGGGTTTCCTCCTCGGCCTCACGGGCCCTCACAGGCTTGGGAGATTCTGGGAACATGAAATGATGCTGGAGAAAGTGTCTGCCCGGCCCCCCTTGCACGGCCCCGACGAGCCCCCGAGGGACTGGGGTCGATTCTGTCGAGGGACAGGGAGGTCCCCCGGCTCGGGGAGCTGGGAGACAGTATGAGCCGCTAAGGCCAACAGACCACAAGCCCTCACCGGTGGGCAGAGCAGGGCATCTCTCTGACCCTCCGTCTCTTCTTCTGCAGGGTGGGATGAAGACTAGCACTTGGCCCACGGGCTATGCCTGGTCCACAAACAGTGGCTTTAACATTAGGCTGCACTGAGCACCGGTCCGTCCACGGGAGCCAGGGCAACGCCCACAATGCGCAGAAGCCGTCCACAAGGGTCCGGCGAACGCTCTGATGTGTTATTGGATGCAAACGCGTAATGAGGTGACGGTGGGTTTGCCCCGTGACCGCCCCACAGCCTGGAGGGTAGGGTGCCCTGTGCTGCACGATAGCTGCCGTGCAATGAATGAATCAGTGAATGGGAGCGGCTCCACATCTGTGAAGCAAGACCAGAGTTACAGACACGTAGAGAAAGCACAGCCGCTCTCTGGCCGGGAGAGGAACACTCCGTGGTGTTGTGTATCTTGCGTGTGCGTGGGACTTCCCCTGGGTTTTGCACGCCCAGGGCACCGCAGCCAACAGCCTGACGGGGTGTGGCGGCTGCGCCCCAGCTCGGTGCCCTCTGGCCCCGCTGCCAGGGGAGGAGGGACGTTCCCAACCCCAAGGGCAGCGGGCACGGAGGAATGTGTTTATTTAAACCCCTCCGCACACCCGCACGCACACGGAGGAGTGTCCCCCAGCCCCTCCCTCCCTCCAGGGCGCGCAGGGCGTTTGGCAAGGGAGAAGAGCGAGCGAGCAAGGCCCTCCCTGCCGCCATGTGCTCGCCCCCAGAAACAAAAGTGATCTGTGCTTGAGAAAAGGCGGGGTTATGAGAAAGACTTCCCGTTACAGGGTCTTACGTTTGGAGGGAAAACGCCGGGCCTCGCAGGGTCGCCCCAGAGCCGTCTGCACAAAAGCCCCTTTGTCCCCCCCACCCCCACCCCAGCGCCCGACAATGGCACAGAAAGAAATTATCTTTTCAGCAAAAGATTAAGCAGGCGTCCGAGCCCAGGCTGGCTGGTTTCCACGAGGCTGGGAGGTTGGGGGGACGGACCCCCTCCAGGCCCAGGTCCCGGTGGGTGACTAGGAGACCCCGGGGGGCAGCGCAGCCGGGGGCAGAGGGGGGAGACCATGGTCAGCCCTGCTGACCAGATGCCAGATGAGGAAACTGAGGCAGCCCATGAGCTTCCCATGCCCCTAGGCTGGTTCTGTTGGGCGTGGCTGGGTGGAGGGGACCCTCGCTGCCTTGGCAAAGGCATGATACCAGAAAGAGAGGGGCTTGGGCCACACAGGCCGGTGTCAGGTGCTGAGCCCTCCGGGGACCAGGAAACCCGTCTGCTGTGCTCACCTGCCCGCCTGCCCCCCCAGCCTCACAGCTGAAACTCCCAGTTTCAGTCTTCACTGTGGCCAAGACTGGGGGCCCCACCCCACCCCAGCCCCCCCAGCCCCGGCGCCAACTCCCAAGGAAGGGGTGCCAGGAGCTGGGCTCTGCCGTCCGCGGGGCCGCTGGGGAAAAGTGTTTCCAGGAGTGGGGACCAGTCTGGACAGGCCTGGACCACCCTCAGCCCCAAAGCTGCTTCTAGAGATGGGGCCCAGTGGGGGTAGGGGGGTACACACAGGGGAGGGGGCAGCCCCCAGCCAGTCTCTCTAGCACCGTGGGAACCGAGGCCCTGTGCAGGCCACTCCCTGCCGAGGCTCCCCTGCCCGGAACAGGGGCTGAACTCCATGGAGGGGCTCCAGGGGGCTCACTCCCACCCTGCCGACCCCTGGCAGGTAGCGCCCTCAGGCCCTCAGAGGAGAAGAGGTGGGGGCCCAGGGGGACCTGGGCTCATCAATGCTCCAGAATTGGAGGGGTGGGCCTTGAGGGGAGGGGTGGAGGGGTGGGGCTCATGGGAAAGTGTGACCCCCACCCCTGGGCCTAGAGCAGGTCATCTGTCACCTCCTGCCCTCCCCCCCACCCCACAGTCCTCCCCTCCCGGCCCAGAAACTTCCTGAGCAGAGTCTCAGGCCATTTTGGCCCAGGGCGAGCATCTGAGTACTGGGAAGCCAGCGCTGTCCCATTTACAGGTGGGGAAACTGAGGCCCAGAGTAAGGTGGGGCAAGGGAGTGCCCGGCGAGAGCAGGTTCGTGCTGCGGGCTCCAGAGCGGACACTGGCCCCACACTGCCCGCTTCCCCAGGCTCCTGACCCGATGCGGGCGGGCTCTCGGGCTCTGGGTCAGCAGCGCCGGCTGTGCAGGCTGAGTCCGTCCCCGGACCGGCCTGTGGGGCCCACATCTGGTTCTCTCTCACGCCCAAGCTGTGAGGGGCCCGAGGACGGACACTGCTGTCCGAGGGCTCAGAGCAGAGCCAGGGTCTGGGCGGGCATGCGCGCCTGTGCACAGATGTGCGCACGTGAGCACGTGGGTGTGCGCGTGTGGGCGCCTGCGTGCGGGCGTGTGTGCACACATGTGTGTGCAGAGGCCCTTGGGACTGGCAGGACCTGGAGGATACAAGGGCCCCTCCCCGCCCTCCCCTCCCCTTCCCGATTCCAGAAGCTCCCGCACCTGTGGGCGGGGCCGGGGGGGGGGCGGGACTCTCAGGACTCCAGGCCGGGTCTCCAGGCCGACTTCCCGTTAAGGGCTGAGAACACAGCTGCCACCCACCCGTCTTAGGCTCTAAGACCCCAGGAGCGTGTTGAGTCACATCCTGGGGGCGCAGGGCTCCCCGCTCGGCCCTGACCGTGCTCATGGGCTCCCCGTTTATAACTAGGCTCACCGGGCACAGGGAGCAGCCAGGGTCGGGCCTGCTAGGTGTCCCCACTGTCCTCAGCCACCTAGTGGGTGTGAGCCGAAGGGGCCCCTCCCCCCTGCTGCTCAGGGCTGTGAGCCTCCCCTCGCCCACCATGCAGGGCTGTGCCCACAGGGGCCCCACATGAGGATGCCTGTCTGGAGGCCCTCGAGCAGCCTCTGGGGGCAGCCCCAGCCCCCGCCCCCCCACCTCCCAGGGCTGGGACCCCACCCCCAGCCCCACTCTGAGGCTGAGTCGACAGTGGGCAGAAAGGACAAGTCCAGAGACCCGGCCACGCGCCCCTCACCTGTGCCCACTTTGAGGGGTGTCCACCAGGTGTGCTGGGCTCTGGCCACACGCTGCTCCCGGTGAGTCCTGGCCGTGGACTCATGCCTGCACTGGCGACATCGTCACCCCACCGATGTCACCCCACCGGGCAGAGTGGCCCCGGGGCCTTGACACTGAGCAAATCAGACTGAGTGAGCAGCAGGGAGGGGAGGGGCTGTGGCCTGCCCTGCTCCCTCCCCAAGCCAGGGGCTCCACATGTGTGTGGGGACCCCGGAACCAGCCCTGATGGATGGGAGCTTGGTGTGGCTCCTTCGGAACCCTGCCCTTAGGGCAGCCCCCCCCGGCTCTGCGCTGACCCCTGAGAAGCAGTCAGTCCCATCCTGGTGGTGAGGGGTCAGTCCGGGGGCGCAGGCAGGCAGGCCCCCACAGGAGGAGACCGGAACGGGGATAAGAAGGGGGAGTTCCGGACAGACCAGAGGGGGTCGCCGTGCGGTGCCCTCCTCTCCCCTCCGCTCCCCTCCCAGAGCCCCGAGGCCCCTGTGATGAGGGGAGTGCACAGAGCCAGGCCCCCCCTTCCAGCTCCAGGAAGACTAACCCTCCCTTCAGCTCCCCTTCCCTCAGCTACTCTCCCACCTCGCCCCTCACGGCCTCTGCCTCCCTCCGCGCAAGCCCTGGGGTCTGGGCATCTCACAGGGAAGACCGCACAGGGGAGGTGGCCCAGCAGCCCCTGGTCCTACGGCGGAGCTGCGAGGTGCTCCCAGTGCCCTGGCCTCCAGCCCTGAGACCTGATCTCCTGCACCCTTGGGTCTGGCGGCGTTTCTGCAGATGGTGGGGCCTGGCATCTGGGGAGGCACCCCAGGACCCCGGGAAGGGGCAGCGAGGGTGGGAGCCAAAGATGCTGCAAGGCCTAGGGAGGGGGGAGGGGTGGCGGGACAGAGGTTCCGGGGCCTGGCACCCACCACCCCACCACCAGCCTCCCGGTGGGCTCAGGAAGGTGGTGGGAGGTGGGCAAGGTAATGGCCATTGTCCCCGCCCTGGGCCTCGGCATTCAGAGAGGCGGGGGGGGGGGTCACCTCCAAGGGCTCCTTCAGCCACCTTAACCCTGGCAATAAGGCAAGAAATGGCAGCACAAAGGGCCCTTTGTCCTGGGCCCTGTGGCCTCGCTCTTGGCATCCAGGCCCACAGCTGCCTTTCAGAGCCATCGGGGCAGGGCAGCACCTCCTGGCACCTTGGGGCCCCACCTTCCCTCCGTACCCTGTGTCCCAGCCAGCTCGGGCCGCTCCACTGGGCCTCAGTTTCCCCGTCCAGAGACAGTCTGACAAACCCATGTCAGGGCAGCCTCCAGACCCTGCGGGAGAGCCTCAAAACCGTGGAGCCGCAGGCAGAGAGGGGAGATGGAGCCAGGGTGCAAGGGGACCCTGTGTGTGTGTGTGTGTGTGTGTGTGTGTGTGCGCCCGAGGGGAACATGCATGTGCAAGAGAAGTGCTAGTGTACAGGGGTGTGCTAGTGCACACCCTAGCTAGCTAGTGCTAGTGAATGTGCACACTCGTGTGTGCACTGGGGAGCATGCATGTGCAGGGCAGTGCTAGTGAGTGTGTGTGCACGTGTGCACACTGGGGAGAATGTGTCCCATGCTCCGGTGTGGAGACCCCTGCCCGGCACCTCTCCCTTCCCCCCCCCGCCCCCGCCCTGGCATCGGCCTGTTGCTCCGGTGCCGCCGGGCAGCTCCCGCCGCTCCCAGTCTGGGCCTTGAGCACCTCGGACCGCTCTCTCTGCTGAGAGGAAACCCCAGCTTCCAGGAGGTGTGAGTCGGCACCGCCCCCCGTCCAGGGACCCCACGCTGGGGACCGAGGGAGGTGGCTGGGACAGGCCCGCCCTGGCCAGGCCTCCCGGATTCCTTGCCAGGCTGGGAGCCTTGGGGCCCCTCCCTGTACCTCCAGATCCAGCCTGGGACGGGGCGGGGGGAAGTGGGCAGAGCCTCTCCCTGGGGGCGGGCAGCCTAGGGAGGCTCAGAGACCAAGGCTGAGTGGGGTCAGGGCCCAGAAGACCCCTTGGACGAGGAGGCCCCAGGGTGGCTCTCCGGGGGCCACGTTTGAGAGGCTCATGAGGACCCGCAGCGGCGCCCCACAGCCCCCGGTACTCAGCGGACTCCGTGCCCGGGAGTCTCGGGCCCCGCGCTGCTCAGTCGTCCTGCCCCCCGTCCAGTCTCTGCGTGCTGGCCGGTGGTGGCGGGTGCTGGCCGGTGGCAGCAGAGGACAGGCCTCCTGTGCCTCCTGCGTCTCTGGGCACTGATTTTTGGAGCTGGAGGGGTGGAGGAGGGGCGCCCAGGCCCCCTCAGGCCGGGAGAGGCAGGCCGGGGGGAGGGCGTTGCGGGGGCTCCAGCACCCGTGACCAGGAGCCTAGAAACGTGGGAGGGACTCTGAAACCGGGGGGCGGGGGGGGCGGGCCCCCTGGGGTGGGAGGGAGGGAGCGGGCTGCTGGCCCCTGGCCTCCAGGTGGGCTCCGTCCTCAGGGAAGCCGTGCCCGTGCCCGCTCCGGAATCTGTCCCGGCCCCAGCTTCCCAGCTTCCCACCACCCCTCTCTGTGGCTTCGGGTGAGTGGTTTGCGCTGCTCCATTTGTTTCTACGCACACTCCCGCCAGGGGTCCTGTCCCTCGGCCAGATCACAGGCCCGGGAGGGCAGAGTGGACGGGCATCGGGCACCACTGGCCACCCCCATCGATAGAGCGCTCCCCACTCTGCTCCCCATCCCCTGAAAAGCCTGCATTTTACCCCCCTGTGTGAATGGGGGTGTGAGACCCTGGGGGTCCAGCCAGCCGCCCGAGGGCACCTACCTGGTGAGAGGCAGGGCAGGACTTGGGGGTGTCCCTGACTCCCACTGTCTGTTCTTGGGACGCAAGTTCTACTGTCCCCAGTTAAAGCCCGTGGGCCCAGGGCCCTGTCAGGTACTTGGGGTCGGCTACAGGGAGTTGGGGAAACCGAGGCCAGGGGAAGCACAGGTGACTCCAGTCCCCACAGCCAGCTGGGGGTCGCAGAGAGGGCCTGAGTCCTGACACCAGGCTCTCACAACTGCTGGGGGTGCTGGTGGGGCCTGGGCCAGGCTGGGTGGGGGAGGAGGGTGTCCCGTGCTTCCTGGGGCTGTGGCCGGGCCAGCGGGCAGGGGGCTGTCCTCTGGCCCCGCATCTCCAGGCGGGGTTGTGTGGCGGAGCCGCAGCCTCTGAGTGGCCCCCTGGAAGTTCCCACCCCCGTCTCCAGCTACCGGCAGCCCCCGGGGCCGCTTCACCTCTGCATCCCTGCCGGGGCCTCTGTTTCCCCGCCCCACCTTCGGATGGGAGGGCCGCCTCCTCCCCTGGTGAGGGCCAGCCTGAGGCCCGCGGGCTCCTCCCTAGCTGGCCTGGAGCCCCGGACACTGAAGACCGGGTGTGAAGTTCTGTGGTGTGCACTCTCCCAGGAAGCGGGGCACAGGTGCAGCAGATCCTGAGGTGTCTGCAGCGCCCCCCCGAACCCAAGTGGCCATTGCAGAGATGAGGGGCAGACAGGAAAGGCAGGGTCGGACATGCGGGCACCCCCCCCCCCGCCCCGTCACCACCTGGAGGAGCTGTCGGGGGCTCCTCGGGGGCTGGGGACCAGGCGCTGTGCCTACTGTGGGGGCCGGGGGCCTGGGGTCGTGGCAGGGCGTGCGGCATGGGCCACTGTAGCTCAAAGGACCACGGGCCGTTCCCCACGGGATCATCCCTTCGGGCTCCGGCCTCCCTGAGCTGGGGGCTGCCCCGGGGCCAGGATTTCCTGAGGGAGGGTGTCTCAGAGCTGGTGGCTGGCTGGGGTCCTTGACGCGGTGGCTCCCGGGCAGGAAATCCGTGTCCCTGTGGGCCCCGATCCCACCACTTAGGGCTCCCCCAAGCCCCCAGATCTGCCACTGGGCGGGTCCTGGGAAGAGAGGAAGGAAAGTGGAGTAAGCACTGCCCATGGGGCCTTATCAGCCTCAAACTGCAGGCCCTCCCGTGCTCAGGAACCTTACAGGGCTCCCCTCTGCTCACAAGACCCAGGTGCCCTGCGGAGGGACCCCCCCTTCTCCAGCCTCACCCGTAGGCCCTCCGGACAGGGCCCCAGGGTCCCCGCACGGCCCCTGACAGGCCCCACACTTCCCTCTCCTGCACCTGCAGGCACCTCCTCCATCATCTGGGCCAGTACCCTCACCCCCAAAGGGCCAGGGCAATGCCTCCTCCTTCAGGAAGCCAGCGGTGATAGCTCATCCACTGAGGGGCACAGCCAGGCCCTTTAACCCATTTGTGGGGTCTGGGTTCCGAGGGTCTCGTGTAAGTCAGAACCCAGGCTGAGCCGTGAAACACACTTCTGCTGTCCCAGACGGGCTCAGAGAGGCCTCCGGGTGTCCAACGGTGTAGGGAATCGTGCCCAGCACACCCCGCCCCACCTGGGTCCCCCTGAGCAGGGCCCACCTGCCCCGAGCTCCATCTCTGGGCCGCTTGGCATCCGCTACCCTGGCCCCCAGCTGCACTTACCGCTAATCGATCCCTTCTCCCTCCCACTATGTGTCCAGGGGGCCTTCCCAGGACGGGGACCTGCCCCCACAGGTGCGACCTCCGCCCCTGCAGGTCGCACACGCCAGGCTGGAGGGCTGGGAAGCAGAGACTGAGGGGGTGGCTTCAGGGCCTGCAGGGCCACACCACCGTTTCCTCGGGTCCCAAGCGTGACCCAGGGCAGCCAGCAAGCCCCTCCCCCACCCCCACCCCAGCTAAGGGGCAGTGCTGGGACCTGCCCGAGGCCACTGAGCTCTGACCGTCCACATGTGACCTTGTGGTCTGTCTCCACATTTGAGTTCTATGTCTGTTCATTTAACAAACATTTATTTATTAAGCTCCACTGTATGCACGCGTTGACCCTCCTGGGGATGAAAGCTGCAGTCAAAGTCCCTGCCCCCGGGGTGTGCCCCTTCTGGGTGGGAAGACACCCCCCCAAGGGGGCCAGCCAGACACCGTGTGGCTGGTCCCGGTATCCGAGTGGGCGGCCCTGCCAGTGTCAGGCGGGCCCAGGGAGTTTCTGGAGGGATGGGCGTCTGTCCAGATGGGCACGGGTCCCAGACAGAGACCGGTGTGACCGGCATCGTGGGTCAGGGCATGTGGGGGAGCTGGGGCCGCAGGGGGTGAAGCATGTCTGCTCTTAGAAGTCAGGACTGGCCCAGGGAGGGCCTCCGGCAAAGCCACGGGGCTGGTGGTCTGAGTGGCTGACAAGGCGCTTCTGTGACCAGGCAGAGGGTCAGAGCCCTGCTCCCACCTGACCACACGGCTCTCCCAGCTGCCGGCCCACAGCGGGCCTCAGTCTCCCCAGCCCCGGCCCGGCCCATCCTGAGCTCCCTAAGTCCCCAGACTCACTATGTCCTGGGCCCTTGCAAGGCGTGGGGATCCCCTGCCCCCACCCCTGCTCCTCTGAAAAATGTCTCTCTTTCTGTAGACCTCAGCTGACACCCCCCCCCCCACAGCCTTCCGTTCCCCTTCCCAAGGAGGCCAGGTGGTGCAGGGCCCCCACTCAGCAGCCCTCTGTCCCCCGCCCTCTGTCTCTGCTCTCCCGGTCCTCCCTGCTGGGCCTGAGCCCTGGGGCCGTGGTGTCGTCTGCAAGCTCCCGGGTCATCCGTCCTGCAGGGTTGAGCAGGTCAGTACCAGACTGCCGTCGGAAGTAAGGAGGGCCCGGGGGACAGCTCTGGCTGCTAGAGGGGCCCTGTCCCGGCCAGGGGCCCGCCCCCACTCCTGCTCCTGGGCGGCTGGAGCTGGAGGAGCCGTAGGCAGGGAGTCCTCCAGGGGTCCCTCGGACCGTCCACTGTGCCCTCGCTCTGGCCGGGGGGGAGGGCCTGCTTTCCTGGCAGCGCCGTGGGGACTGGCCTGGGGAGGCCAGGAAGGAAGGTGCTGTCAGAGGAAGGGGACACGCCTGGTGACTTGCCCCTCGTGGCAGGGGGTGGGGGAGCTGGGGTGGCCCGGAGGGGACAGGAGCCCCAGTCCTGGCCCTCATCCTGGCCCTGCACTGGTCAAAAGGGCCCTGTCGTATCGCCAGTGGCATGGTTAGATCCCTCCCAGGGCCCTGGATGTCCGGTGGCAGGTGCTGGGCTTCCGTCCGGGCAACGGGAGATGCAAGAAACGATGTGTGCGTGTGCCCACAAGGGACTGCTGGGCGGGCACACACCTCCCCTCCCACCCCCATAATAGGCCATTCCCTGAAGTGATGTATTGCAGGTGACCTCACGCTGTGCTGGCAGGCACCGCTGTCCCTGAAACAATGAGCCGGGCCCCGCATTCCAGAGCATGGCTACAGGACCCAGTGGGAACTCACCCCGGTCCCTCCCCAGCCCTGGCTTCAGTGTCTCCTGCGGGGACCCAGCTCAGACGGTCCCTCCAGGAAGGGCTGCAGGGCGCCCCTGAGAGCATCTCCTCCGCGGGGTGCCTCTGTTCTCTCCTCCACGTCCCTTCCCTCCGAGCAGAGCCTGGCCCAGTGTGGGTGCTCCAAGAATCCGTGCGCAGTGAATCGAGAAGTGGATGGATGGTGGGTGTGGATGGACAGATGAGGGATGGATGGATGGGGGTATGGGGGGATGGATGGATGGATGGATGGGGGGGGATGGGGGATGGATGGGTGGGGGGATGGATGGGGGATGGATGGATGGATGGGGGGATGGGAGGGTGAGTGGATGGACGGATGGGCGGATGGGTGGATACCAGGCCCTATTCTGTCATCTGGACTGCACGGACCAGTGGGAGAGGAGGAGAGTCACTAGGACTTATGCTTAGTGTGGCCAGTGCTGTGATGGGGTGCACAGGGCAGGGAGGGATGCACAGCATGCACTCTGGTCAAGGTCTAGGAAGGCTCTGCGGAAGCCTCCATCCTGACTGAGTCCTGAGAGACGGGTCAGAGATGGAGGAAGTGAAGAGTATGCCAGGCAGGGGGCTCAGCACAGGCAAAGACACAGACTTTAGGTAAAAAGGGTAAATCAGGAGTGGCCACTGCTCGGGCCTGCAGCCTAACCTGGCAGCCAGGTCTCCTCGCCACCCCAGGATCCCCTTGTTGACTCAGGCTTTGTCCTTCCTCACTGTCCCAGGAAGGCCCTGGCCCCATGCCAGCCCTCGGACGGGAGGCTGGGTTCCAGGCCCTGTCTACAGTCTCTGTCCAGGCAGGGGTGTTCTGGCCTGGAGAGGAGAGGGTGGGAGCCGGGCCTGGTGTCCACATCTGCTCACCATCGTTTGAGCCCAGCCCCCTCCAGCTGCAGCCCAGCGTGGGGGGCAGCTGGGCCTGGGCCAGGATGGAGGTTACTGGCACAGCCCTGGGACCCTGGCTTCCTCTGGCTGCCCTGTCCTCTGGGGAAGGAGGCTCACCAGGGTTTGGCCCCCATTTCTGCCTAAAGCTCCCACCCCACCCTTCATTCTCTAGAAAGAGAGCTGGATGCCTGGTGGCAGGATGCTGAGGGACAAAGGGAGCACTCCCAGGCCCTAAGGTTACCCCCAAGGGCCCCAGAGGCCACCAGAGCAGCAGCGAGGGAAGGGCCCCCGGTCCCCCGCCATGCGGTCATGGGATGGGTGGGCGGCCCTGGGGGAGCAGGCCCAGCCATCTGCCCCCTCAGGAACGGGAGCCAGGGAGGCGTGGAGCCCAGAGACCCTGCCCAGGGTCCTCTCCAGGGAGCCGGGCCAGCTCTGCCCTGGGCGTCCGCAGCTGGTTTTGCTCCGTGTGTGAGAGAGTGAAACCGCCCTCTCTAATTACACCCCTGGACCTTCTCGTCCCGCCTCCGCAGGCCTTCCCACTTCAAAGGCCCCTGGGCCCTAGTCAGGGAGGGAAAGTTTCCGGGTGTCCGTGAGCCTCCCCTCCACTTGTGGGTGGGATCCTGAAGAGTGTCAGTCCCTGGCCACCCATCTCTGGGGACCTCACCCTTCCAGGAACAGGCCTCCGGGGCCTGGGGCGGAGGGGGCTCTGGGGGCTCGGACACAGGCCCCAGCTTCCTGGGCTGCCGGGCAGTGCCGGTGGGGTCGGCACTCACCACAGGACCCGCTCTGGTCAGACGCAGGGGTGCAGGGGTGGGGGGCTGGCCCCACACCTGCTCCTTCTGTGTTTCTGGCTCCAGCCTCTCTCCAGCCCTGGGCACCCACCCCCGAGCAGCCCGCCTGGAGGCCCAGACCCCCGAAACTCTGCTCTCTGGGGCCTGTGCCCCCAGTGCAGTGAGCCCCCTACCTGCCTGTGGCACTTCTGAGTCTATGTCCCTTCTGAGTTTGCTCAGGAGCCTGGGCTCTCAGGGCCTGTGGCCACAGACACGTAACACGCACCTCCAAGGTCACACGGCCACCTCGGGCTCGTGGAGGGGGGCCCTGCTGCCCAAGGCCAGAGCCGGACTGGAAATGGGAGGCAGGGGCCCAGCGGCAGGGGCAGGCAGGGTCGCGGGTTCTGGAGGGCGCCCAGAGGGTGCCCAGGTGGGCAGCCACTCCTGACGAGCGTGTGGGGGAGGCAAAGCCCGGGTTCCCAGGCCAGGGATCAAAGCAGGTGAAACTGGCAGCTAATTATAGAGGGAGCCGACCTGCGCCTGGGGAGGCTCCGTGGGCAGGGCTGAGATGGTGACGTCCCTGCCCTGGGGGCAGCTGGACAGTCCCCCATGGACTGTGCAGCTGAAGGTTCCCATGGGGCCAAGCCCATGGGCCTGGGATGTTGAGAAGAGCAGGCGGTGTGGGGAGAATGCCAGGTGTGAAGGCCTGCTAGGTGGCATTTATAGAGGTCTAGTGTCCAGAATGAAGGAGGTGATTTCCTCCTTATGTGGCACACCTCTTTACGGCCCCCCCTCAACTGTACACTGAGGCCCCAGCCTGCACCCCCCACTGTACACTGAGGACCCAGCCTGGCACTCCACACTGTACACTGAGGACCCAGCCTGCCCCCCCCACTGTACACTGAGG
>NW_024081456.1:32727-92913 GCF_003009895.1 Hyaena hyaena | reverse complement strand
CACTGTATACTGAGGACCCAGCCTGGCACCCCCCCCACTGTACATTGAGGCCTTGAGACCAGCTTCTCCCAGGGCTCCGATCAAACTCTGAGCGTGTGAGTGTGACTTCAAAGGGATCTTTGTCTCGCCCCGGGTGCGGGTGCGCTGGAGTGTGGGCCGGCCCTCTCCTGATCCACCTGCCCCTGCGCCCCAAGGCGGGGGCAGGAGGTGGAGGTGCAGGTGAGGCCTGGCGGGCCCCTCCTCCGGTGCCTGTCTTTCCTGGGTCTGGCTGGCCCTGTGCGCCTTTCCTGGGTCTCCATCTCTGTCTCTGGATGTTGCTGTGCACCCCCTCCCCCTCAGGCACCGGCCCCTCCCCCTGACAAACAGAAGCCACGGGGTCTCCGTGAGGGGGCCATGCCAAATGGGGCCCCGCGCAGGGGGCAGAATCAGCAAATGGCGTGTGTGGTCAGGGCCTCCCTCCCACTCCGGCCTCCCCTCCCCTGGCTCCCAGCCCCCCGCGGAGTCCCTCCACGGCCCCACCTCCCCCTGGGCTGCAGTGGGCAGTGTGCGCAGTGACTGGTGACGCAGAATCAGGCCCAAAGGCGCCCCTGCTGTTAGGAGGGGTCCTGGGATGGGCAGGGTCTCCTGACCGTGGTCAGAGCCCATGCCCAGCCCCACTGAGGGAGCCCGAGGCCTCCTGGGCAGGGTCACCAGCAGGCAAGCATGACCGGGGGGGTCTGGGGACTCCCCAGCACGACCGGCCCCTCTCTGCAGCTGCCCCTGAGGGCATTCCAGGGAAATACCCAGAATGCCAGAGCCCCACCCTGTGGGCCCATCCCAGCCACCTGCCCCAGGGTCACCTTCCTCTGCGAGTGATGGCCCGAGGCCCTCTGCCTGTCCTTTCGTGGATCCTTCTGTCTCGAGGGGCCTTTCTTCTTGGGGTTGCTTTCCACCAACTGCACTGAGCGCCGGGTGCCCACCTCCCAAGGGTCCCCCGAGCCATGGGCTGGCCCTGCGCCCGGAGTGACCATGTGGGGGGCCGCCCGTCCAGCCACTCAGCAGGACACTGTGGCCGGGCCCAGGGAGCCGGGGCGTCTGGCCCTTCATCCAGCACATCTCTCCTGGGCACCTGCTCTGTCAGGCCCGTGAGAGGTGCTGGGGTGTCCGGGGGACTGAGCACTCTGTCCCCATCGAGCCCTGGGTGTGGGGTGGTGGTCACAGCCTTGACGGAGGAGAGGGGGTAGGCTGCGGTCAAGGGCAGCGACTGTTAGCTGGGCCGGCCAGGGTACCTTATGCTCCAGCGAGACAGGCACCTGACCCTCCTGGCCCCCTGGGCCGATCACGGGGCCCCCCCAGAGGGCCAAGTCACGGGGGTCCGGGTGCGCACTCACACCCACCCCGGGCTCTCCTAGGCTGGCGTGTGCCCAGGAGAAGTGAGGACACACGTGCACGAGGCACCAGTCACGGCAGCCAGAAGGTGGGACCACCGAGCCGGATGACATCATGCCGGTCCGCGCGGTGGAATATTACTCGGCTGGGAAAGGGGTGACCCTGAGGGCGTTGTGTGGAGTGAAGGAAAGCCGCTCACAAAAGAGCACACCGTGTGTGACTGCACTTCCGCAAAATGTCGAGCGGTTGACTCTGCACACCCAGAACGTAGCTTGGTGGTTCCCTAGGGCGGGGGTTGGGGGGGACGACCGGAGGACTCGGATTTCTCCCCGAGCCGATGAAAATGCTCTAAAGTCGATGGTGGGGATGCTTGCCCGTAGTTGTCAGCACACTGGACATCGCAGGCTCATGTACTTTAAATGAGGAAATTGTGGGGCGTGTGGGTTACATCCCAGTGATGCTGTTAAAACAACAGCAAGATGTGCAAGGGTCCGGGGACCTCACATGGGGGTGGGCGTCTGGCCTCTCCGTCGCCACCGTGCTCCCTGCGGTGGGCCAGGGTGGGGTGGCCACAGAAGGCCAGATGGGCTTGGGAGGGGACGGCCCAGGGTCCGGCTCCAGTTTGCTGCGGGCAGCCCAGTGTTTGTTCAGGAGGCCCGGGCCCCGCTCCTGACCTGGCCTGAGGCCTCCTCCCCTCCTGCCCTTCTCAGAGCCCTTCCCAGAAGGATGTTTTTCCAGGGATCTGCTGAGCAAACGGCATTTGGACTCTGGCCTGAAGCCTCATGGGGAGGGACCCCACATCCCAGCCCCATCTAGGAGTGGCCTGTTTCCTCTGGACACTCAGATCTGGCTGGAGCCTGGCTCTGCCCTTCCTTAGCCCCTCTGAGCCGTGGGGTCCCCGGGCCGCCAGTCCCACGGGCTATCCCGCGTGTCAGTGAGGCTGCGTGCAGGGCCCGAGCCCCCAGGTGTGAGTGTTTTTATCACTAGGAGGCCTGGGGAGGGGCTCGGGCAGAACTTCCCGTGGTCCCTCCCGGGGAAGACCTGGGACCCTGGCTCGGCAGGAAAGGCCAGAGCTGGGAGGCCCGGGGTGGGGAGGCCTCAGCCTGGAGGCTCCGAGAGCACAGCCCCGCGGCCCGGGAGGGCAGGGGGCCTCCCGGCAGGCAACTCCTCCAGCCCCTGGGCTCCCCTTCTGCTCCCCAGCCCCCAGCCCCTAATTACGACCACACTTCCCACAGCGAGCAGCCGAGCTGTACGCCATCCGGGTCTGGTGGGGAGGGGGGAGGAGGGTGGGAGTCTTCCCAGAAACAGGCCTGTGAGTCACCAGCCGGCCCAGGAAGTGGCTGCCTCCTGTCCAGCCAGCTGACAGCTAGGCCTCCGTTTGGACCGTAGAGTAAGAGGCCATTCGCACTTGACCTCAGAGCTGACCGAGAGCCTTCTGCACCCGGAAGGCAGGCGAGACTGCCGGGCAGCAGTGGATTGGTCTGCAGGAGTGGCATGCCTTGGGGGCAGGAGGGGGCCCCGGGGGCCCTGGGGGGGTGTAGGAGGAAGGGCCCAGCTGGTGGGGAGCGCTGGGGTCAGAGCAGCCCAAGCCCAGAAGAGAGGCCCTGTGGCTGAGTTAGGCTGCTTCCCAGGCTGAAATTCGGGGACCACCGGGGCGGAGCCCAAGCCTTCAACTCCAGCGACCAGAGCAGCCCAGGGCCCCCCTTTCCCAGCACTCAAGGCCCCTCCGCTCCTGCCCCGCGGCCGAGCTTCCCCGGGGCACCCCCTCCAGCCCTACCTCCTAGCTCTTGCCCGGCCTCTCCCACCCCCAGGAACGTGCCCTCCGGCTCTGGGCAGCCTTGCCTTAGCTCTGTGCTGCCTCTGTGTCTGCCGGGACCTTGGATCCGAGACCACAGCATTGGAAAAGCAGGGTGCAGACGGCCAGAGCCGTCAGGGGCCTTTCAGCGTGCCCGGGGAGACTGAGGCACATCAGTCCGAGGGTCCCCCCACAAGACTGAGCCCTGCTTGCCTCACCAGCCCAGTCACCCCAATGTCCTGATCCTGGCCGCAGGGTGGGGGTCCGCACATCCTCCCAGTGCCCCCCACGCACACCCAGCCCCTCCCCTTGCTTTCCAGAGCCCCAGCTTAGGAGTGTGGGGCGCCCAGGAGCCCCTGCATCCGCTCAGCAACACCCCTGCCCCCCACCGACCCAAGGCAGGAATTCCTCCATCACGCAGGCCTGTCCTTGGCTCTCCCTCCAGAGGGGATGGCGATGGGAAGAATGTCGAGGGGCTTTGCTTTCTTGGGTCACAGACACCCTGCTCTCCCCCCACCATGTTCCCGGAGGCCGGAGGAGTGAGTTCTCCCAGACCCCCAGCGACAGCAAATTCCAGAGCCCCCTCCCTTCCTCCCCAGCTGAGTTATCCTTCCCGGTGGAGCCCATTTCCTCCGCTCGACCCGCCTCCCTCCAGAAGGACCAATTAAGACGGAGGGGGGCCAGGTCACAGGCAGCTCCTGCCCCTCCAGCTGTGCAAACACACTGCGGCCCCAGGGCGACGGGACGGGCGGGGGGCTCTGGCCCCAACTCCTGGCTGTTGGGTAGTGGCCAGGGTGTGGGATTAGGAGCTGGGGGCTCAGGCCCCCTCCTCCCGCAGGAGCTGGACTCCGTCCTGCTCCGTCCCAGCAGGGCTTTGTCAGCACGGCTGGATTCAAGCGGGGGCCAGGGAGGGCAGCGTGGGGAGACCCTCGGGGCTGTTGGGGGCGATGGGCGAGAGACCCTGGAGCCCTGGGCCACCACGAGGGTGTGGAGGAGCCGGGAGAGTGGCAGGATTCGGATCTGTGCCACCCCCCCCCAGGTCCAGGCAGGCCCAGAAGGGGTGGCGTGTGTGGCTCTGGGCTCAGGATGGTACCCAAGGCGGAGAGTGGACACCCCGCCCGTGCCTGTGGGTCTGCGGTCACCAGGAGAGCCGCCGGTGGAGAAAGAATTGCCAATACCTCAAGCAGGTGCCGGGACCAGAGCCCGTCCCCCCGTAGGTGAGGGCGGGGCCCGTGCCCCCCGTAGGTGAGGACCAGAGTGGGTCCAGAGCCCATCCCCCCACGGAGGGATGGAGCTGAAGGCGCGAGGATCGTGGTTCCTGACCCCTGAGAGAAGAGGCAGTGCGGCTGGAGGCCGGGACGAGCCCAGGGTTCAGGGGTGGGGTCGCTGGGAGAGGCAGCCCCGCTAGTGGAAGCCTCAGCCCACCGGGAACGGGCTCCACTTGGGCCTGGGCTGGGGCTGCCGTGTAGACAAGCTCTGGGGTGCAGGGATGAGCTTTGGGCCCCGGTGCTGGCTGTGAGCGAGCTTCGCTGGGGAGGGGGGCCTGGTTGGAGCCGTGGGGCTTTGGTGTGAGTCTGGGTGCCCCGTGAGTGAGGCAGTGAGTGAGAGGGGAACCCCGGGAGAGGAGGCCCCATCGGGCCGGGTGGCTGTCCCTGAGTCCGCCTGTCTGTCCTGAGAGCCTCGCCGGTGAGCCGGGGGCAGCTGTTAATAAAGGAGATCGTGGGTAAGAGGAGGCTCCCCCATGAGCAGCATCTACAGGGCAGTTGCCGGGTGAGGGGCTACCAGGAGTCTCCCCAAAAGCGCTGGCGTCTGAGCCTGGTGCCCGGGCTCAGCTGCTCCCTGGAGGGGGCGGGGCAGGGGCGAACGCAGGGCGCCGCAGACAGGTGCGGAGCCAGCGGCAGGGCTGCCTAGAGAGCCGCGTTTCAGGGCAATCAACTCCCCACCAGCCGAAACAGGAGAAAGGCCCGGAGGCCCAGGCCTGCCCGGCCCGAGGCAACGCACTCTGTGGCTGCCACGGCCCCCCGTCCCCGGGGCCCGGGTTGGGAGCTCCGGGGGGCAGGGGGAGGGCAGAGGGTGGGGTGCTAGTCTGCTGGCTAATTACTGCGGGAGAGGCGTGGGAGAGGGTCTGGTCTGAACCGGGATTCGTTCTTTCAAAGGAAAAGATGCTGTGAACTCAGGTTTATGGCCGGGCTACATGCGTCGGGCCTGCTGTAAAACGGAAGGAAGAAAGGCCGCTGCGTCCAGGACACTCGCTCTGCGGGACCGTCCAGGGCCGCCGAGCGCCGGCCGTGCCAGCAGCGGCATCTGGGATTCCTCCCTTCCCGCCTCCGCGTCTGCCCCTCTGTCTACACTGAGCAGGTACGGCCTGGCCGCTCTGGGATGAGGCACCTGGAGCTGCCAGCAGGAAACCCCCACACAGTACGGCCTGTCCTGCTTCAGCGCCAGGTCCTCACCAGGTGACCCTCCCCTCGAGGACCTGGGGCTCCCAGGCCACAGCCCTCCCCCTGCACGCCGAGCCAACAACGTGAGCGCCCTCACCCCTTCTGCAGGTGAAGAAACTGAGAGGATCAGCAAATATTTAGGGAGGGCCTAACGTACACCAAGTCCAGTGGAGGAAGAGCCTGCTGTCCCCAAACTGCCCCAAAGGGGCCACTGCTGGGTGGGGAAAGGCCCAGGGCGGCTGGGGGCTGAGGGGTCGCACAGGTAGGACAGGACTCCCCTTCTAGGGAGGCTGAAACCCCTTCTAGGTGGAGTAGTCCGAGAGGACTTCCTGGGGGAGGAGGAAGAATTTCAGGGGCCCTTGGAGGCTGGGCCTCTCTGTGTGGGCCCTAGTTTTCTCCCTGTGAGATGGGAAAGGAGCCTCGTCCGATTTGCTGCGTGGGATTTTTATGAAAAGGAGCGGATGAGCTCATGGGCAAGGAGGGCAAGAAGCCTCTCCCCCCTGTGTGCCTCTGCTAATCCATTTGCAAAATGGACCCCAGAGTCATTGTAGCCCCGTGACCACCGGCAACCTAGAGGCCGGGCCCTGGGCAGACCAAGGCTGGCTGGTGGCGCGCACAGAGTCGGGGAGGCAGCTTTGGGGACTCGCCGAGGGCTCGTGAGACGGAGCAGTCAGAGGTCTGCGCCCTGGCCGCAAGGCCAAGGCCAGCAGCAGAGCAAAGAGGAAGTGGGGCCGTTGCAATTCGCTCCTTCGTGTCTTCGATCTCACGAGCTTGTGAAATGAACGGGGCCCGGAAAGCTGCCTGCCTGTGGCCGCACGCAATGATCGGGCCGAGGGGTCACCCAGGAGGCGAGCCACAGCCACGGGTCACCCCGCCCAGCTGTGGCCCGAGCCGGCCGACCGACGGGACCCCAGTCCTGGAGGCCCTGCTGGCCGCGGAGGCCCAGGCCCGCCCCGGCTTCCGTGCCCCCTGCGCTGGGCTCCCAGCCCTCTCCCCCCACGTGCAGCCACTGACCTCCCTCTGAGAGAAGCCTGCCCCAGTCACGTTGCCCTTGCTGCCTGGGTCCCCCCCCCCCCCCGCACAGAGCACGAGGCCTGGCCCGCAGCTGGAGCCGGCTCTGGTCTTGGAGCTGTCCCGGGTTTGAGCCCCAGCCCAAAGGCTGTAGCAAGACCCCTACGGGGGGGGGGGGGGCTTAAAGGGATCCGCCCCAGAGGCACCAGAGAGCCCTGAGTCAAGGCCAGGGCCACACCCCAGCCCTTGGCCAATGTCCTTGGCCGAGTGTGCCCTCCAGGGCTCCTGTCAGAGAAGGGGAGTTGGGGGGCGGGCGTCAGGCAGGATTCTGGGTGGACTGTACGGGGTGGGGGGGAGCCAAGAGAGGTCGGGCCCAGGGCATCAGCCGCCCCCCACCCCGGGGCCGAAGACCTGACCCAGCGAGGAGCTGGCCCTGGGGGGTTGGGTGGCACAGGTACCGCGATGTTGGCTTCCGGCCAGCGAGACCCTCCCTGCTCTCTCGGCACAGAGTCAAGATGCCCTCTGCGTCCCCCAGGCGTGAAGACCCCCCAGAGGACAGCCCTAGAGAATGGGGGGGCAGAGGCTGCGGACTAGCACCCCGAGGCACCCCTGGGCCCAGGCTAGTTTGGGTCTGGGGTCGGGAGGGGCTGTTTGAGACGAGTTATCTAGGCTCCCTGACAGGGCGTGGGATACAGAGCCCAGAGCCCCCAGCCCGGGCAGTTATCAGGGGCCACGGCAAGCGTGACCTCACTAGGCCCAGGTCGGGCACTGGGGCGGGGTGCCCGAGGCATTCCCAGCCCGCCCGATGCCCGCTATCTAGGGCAGCCTCGCCCGGAGATAGCTGCCAGAGCAGAGATAGGCTGGGAACACAGCCGCAGGGCGGGCTCCCGGCCAGGGAGAGGTGAGGCGGGGCCGCGGGAAGGGCATCAGCAGAGCAAGGGCTATGGGGCTGAGAGAGGGCCGGCGCAGAGAGCAGGGCCCTGAAGAGAGCCCCGTCTCTGGCCTCCTGCCTGGGGCGCCCTCCTCCAGGACCCCATCAGGGGGCCCTCACTGTGCTGGCCACACCCTCTGGAGGCCAGGCCCGGTGCTCTCCCTGTTTGGGAGGGAGCCGCAGGGCACAGGGGGATGTGGCACTCCCCACGGGGCCGCCTGCACATGGGGCTCCGGCCGAGCAGCTCTGCCCGGGGCCGCTGGCTCGAGCCGGTGCCCCAGGCGGTGCCTCCTCTGTGCCAAGGCCAGCGTGTGGCTCATGGCCCAGGGAGGGAAGGCGACACCTGTCACACACCCACCCCGAGCCCTGGGGCCTGGCCTGGGCTTCGAGAGAGCAGAGTGGGGCCTGCCCTCCTCCAAGGGGAGGACCCCAGAAAGCCCCCCTCCCACACAGAGGGCCTGGGGGACCCCTCAACCCACCTTCCTGCCGCCCTCGCTATCCTCGAACGAATGCTGGGGCAGAAGCCCCAGAGTTGAGGCTCAGGCCCCAACACGCCCCCTGTGCCCTGCGTCCCAGGCTCGTCTCCTGGGAAGGGCAGCGGTGGGGACAAGACCTCGTGGAGACCTGGGCTCTCTCGGGGGAGACGCAGCGGACACCGCCCTGCCCTGCCTCCCCGGAAAAGGCGCTCGTCACCTGGACCCCCTGCCCTGAGCCCCGGAGCCCACAAGGCGGGTCCTGCCAGGGGGTAGGGGTGTGAAGGAAGGGGCCTGAGTCTGAAGCAGCCCCGCCCCCACTTCTCAATCTCCCCACCTGCAAATCAGGCATCTGCCCAAGAACCTCACCATCTAGATGCCCCAGGCTGGCACCCCTGCCTTGGGCGAGAGGGGCGGGCTGGGGCCGCCCTGCCTTCTCCAGCACGGGCCCCCCACAGTCAGGACCCACATGTTTGTCTCCTGGGAGCAGGCTTTCAGGGGGGCCCCGGGGGAGATGGTGGGTTCTGCCCGGGCATGTCCAGGACGCCTCTCCAGGACAGGTGAGATCAGAGCTGGGGAGGAGCGGCAGGTGTGGGTGGGTGAATGGGCGTTGGGGGCCCCCAGGACTTTCCAACCAGAGGCCCAGCCTCCCTGCCCCTTCCTGCTCCCCTCCTGCTGGGCGGAGGGCAGGTGGCCTGATGCCCTGGCTTCCTGTTTCCAGAACTGTCCACTGCAGGTGGAGCCGGTGACCAGGGCCTGCCTTCCTCCGCCTGCAGATGGAGAAGGAGCAGAGACGGGACATAACCAGGCCGTGGGCCCTTCCCTGCGGGGGGGCTGCTGGGCAGGGTCCCCACAGGTGGGCTGGGTGGAGGGGGGGGCCGGCCCTGCGAGACGCCTCCTGGAGGCAAGCCCTCCGTCCACACCAGGCCCAGACCCCTCCGGTTGACCTCCACACTGACCCTGGCCGGTTGCCCCGTGTGATTGTGCGGGGTGTGCACTGCTAACACAACTGCCAGTTGTAACTGCAGCAGCCCCGCCCACGTGTGGCATCTTCCTAAAGTGCTTTCTGGAGCGGCTCAAACCTATCGTGGCAACCCCCACCCCCAGCCTCATCGAAGGGCCCCTCTGCCCCCCCCCCCCCGCCATAGCTCTCCTCTGTCTCACTTTCCACGCGAGCAGACCGTGCTGGCTCTGCCCGCTCTGTGTCTGCTGCCTGGCCCCGGGCAAGGCATCCCTGCCCCCGCCCCTGGGACTGGGGTGGAAAGCTCCCGGCACAGTCCAAGGGCTGAGGACAGCGCACTGATGCAAGGGTGCCCCTCCTCCAGCGCCTGCTCTGGGTCCCCAAGGCCCCTTGCCACCGTCCTGTGGGGAACAGAGCCCAGACTTCCTGTGCAGGGGCCTAGGCATCCCCACGCCCCCGCCCTGGGCAGTGCCCACCCCCACACAGGGGCAAACCCTGCTCTGTCCCCCAGCCACACCGCTGCCCCTGCAGCTGCTCGGCCCCCACTCCAACTCATGCTGGCCTTAGGAGGCGGGGCCTGGACCTCCTCCTCCAGGGAGCCCCCTGGGCAGAGCCCATGTCTCTCCCAGGGTCGCGGGAATCCTCAGGAGCCTCTGTGAGGCCTAACTGGGCTCTTGAGACATTTAAAGTCCAGGGGACACAGGAGGCCCTTGACCTCATCCCACGATGGGGCGGCCATGCTCGCCGATCCCGCCAGGCTCTCGGCTCTGCCCGGCCCATCCTCCCAGGTGGCTCCGAGCGCGGAGAGCAGGCACATGCCCGGGCGGGGCCCTCTGCGCTGGCAGCTCCGAGGGTGGCACTCCTACCCCCCCCACTGGCTCATGCCCCCTCAGGGGTCAGTGCTCAGGGAGGTGCCCACCCACAGGTCACACCCCCCTGGCTCTAGGTCTCCTCTTCCTTTCTCCCTCCCTGTCTCCGGCAAACCAGGGATGCAAAGAGGACCTGGCACCACTCAGAGGACACAGAGGCCAGACCTCGGGGCCCTGGTACCACCGTGGACGTGGTGGCCCACTGTCTTCCCCTCATGCTGGGGAGAAGGGGCTGGCACAGCTTAGTGACCCCGACCGGGGAAGAAACACTCTGGCGACCGGCCTCTCTGCGGGCCCTCACCGGCCACATGGCCAAACCGCCTGGTTCAGGTTCTGGGGGAGACACCAGATGCAGGGGTGGGGGTAGAGGGGACCCCCGAGGGGCCGCGGACAGCAGCGGTCCGCAGGCCGGATCCTGGCAGGGCCAGGGCTGGGGCCGGCCTCCCCTGGGCCCGGGGAGGGTGGGGACTTGCTGGTACTCACACCCCGGCCACCTGCCACACCGCCCTCCTCAGCTCAGTATTTTCTCACGCTCAGAGCTGGCAGCGGGGAGCAGGCCAGGCCGGGACTTGTCCGCCTGATCCCGGGAAGGTGGGCGAGGCTTTCCTCTGGGCCCCGGAGGCAGGGGCCAACGCAAGTCCAGACGCGGTCCGTGGGGGGAGCGGGGGAGGTTTGCAACACCGGCCCAGCAGCTGCCCAGGCCAGCCCACACGGGCACGCGTCCCGGCCCGCCCGGCTTGCCCCGGCACCCACCCCTGCCAGGGAGGGCAGGGGACACGCTTCCCTTCCTCCTTAGGTCAGAGTCAGGGACCCGGGCCAGGGCCCTGCCCCTCTCTGGCCTCAGTTTCTCCCCGTTGGCACCGGATCAGTGATCGGGAGCCCGGCTGGGACACCTACACGCACCGTGCCCGGCGCCTGGTCGGAGCCTGCAGCGTGGTCGCCTTGCTGACCTCAGGGTTCCGCTCCGGAGAGTGGGGGGCTGGGGCGGCCGCCGTGGCACTGCCAGAGCCCCCGACCAGACAGCCGCGCGCTTAAGGCCTTCCTCCTCCTCCTCCTCGTGTCCTGGGTGTGCCTTTGGGACATAATGTGAGGAGCTCCTAAGGGCTCCTGTGGAGTGAGGGCGGCACAGAGGCCTGTGGGCCCTGAGCACTGGGCCTCACGCAGCCCCGGGCTGAGAGGTGGGATCCAGCGGGCCAGAGCTGGGGGCTTCCCCTGCCCCAGTCGCCAGCCAGTCCTCCGGGAGGCAGTCCCTCTGGTGACAGACCGTGATCCCTCAGCAAACCCGTTTCATCTGCGGTCGGGCCAGCTCGTGGGTCTCTGTGCATCCCCCCGGGCCCCGGGGCGCGTCTGCACTCCTCTCTGGGCACCGCCCCCGCAGGGCTAGCCGGGACCCAGGCCAGGGTAGCTTCCGCGCACCCCTGTCGGTCAGATTTGGCACTGTGGGTGCTCTATCTCATCGGCGCCCCTCACCGGGCAGGCAGGTGGGCACCGGGGCACAGGCCTCTGGGAAAAGGGACCCCACCAGCTCTAAGCTGTTTCGGCGAGAGTCCCGGCTGCCGTCCGAGGCTGGGAGGGTGAGATGCAGGTCCTCCGGGAGGCAGCCCCGTGATGCCCCTCTGCTCTCCGGCAACCCCCGGGGCAGGCGTGGGAATGTGACTACCAGGAACAGCCGTCCCCCGGGGGATCAGCTGCTGGGTGCTGGCCAAGAACGCGCTGATCCAAGGAGGAAGCGAAGGGCCCTACGCAACTCGACGCGAGCCACTGGGGGCAGACACGGGCTGACCCCCGGCTGTGCCCCCATCCCAGCCACATGCCGACTCGTCACCCTAGGAACACACTGACCCTTGACCATAGCCATGCGCTGACTCCTGTCCCCAGTCACCACTTGACTCATCGCCCCAGGCACAGACTGAGCCCCGACCTCCGCCCGATCCAAGTCCTGGATTGGTCTCCAATCCCAGCTATGGACCGAACCTGACTCCTACCAGGCCCCTGTTCCCAGGTGCAGACTGAGCCTGGCTCCAAGCGGAGCTCCAGCTTCATCCCTGCAGATCTCAGACTGTACCCCCACGCCCCTCCGGCTGTCTGCGTTCTCACCCCCAGACTGGGATCACTCTGGGCTGTATTAGCAGAGGCCAAGCCTCAGAGTCTAGAAGGTGACAGTTTGGTCTGCTGGATGCTGTGTCCCCTCCTGGTCCTGCATTTTCAAAGGGGACTCAGACCAGGTAGAGGGGAGTGGGGGAGGGCAGAGTACAGAGGGAGCCGGGACTGGCTGGTGCAGAGTGGGGTGCTTGGTCACCCCGGTGGGACCCTTTGTTTGCTAAGCACTCTCTGTGTATCTGCATGTGGCTTCCACCAGGCTGTCTTCCCAGCCAGCCCTGAAAGGTGGAAAGTGCCTGCCCCGCTTTGTGGAAGAGGAACATGGCTAGACAGGGTCAATGATTTGCCGATGTGCACGTCACATGGCCCAAGTCGGTGTGACCCGAAGCCCGAAGCCCGTCAGTCAGCTGCTGGCTGGAGACAGACCTCAGCCCCATCCTACACAGTCTACCTGCTGTGGGGCCAGGGGCTGCCCTGAGCGGACCGGCTGCCTTCAGGTGAGGGAGGTGCAACCAGATGGGCTGGGAAGTCAGAGCCAGACCAGGTCCCCGGGTGGGGGGTCAGCCTGGGCTCTTAGGTCCCCATAGCCAACAGCTTCGGCTCCCTAGGCCTCCAGGGTCCAGGCTGGGAATCCTGCATTTGCGGGGGGTGGGGGGGTACGGGAGAAGCTGTGTGTTTGAGGCTCTGATCTCTGTGCCTTATCGCTGCCTGTTTGCCCATCGAGAGTTCAAACACGGCGGAGGTCACGGGGGTGTGGGGAGAGGCTGACGATATTTGCTCAGTCTCTCCAGGCAGTGTTACAAATAGCAAGGAGCTTCTGAGCCCGGGGAGGTGGGGGGGATCCCCCGCGGGCACCAGATGCCAGGTGGCGTGCCTGAGTGTTGACATTCCCCGGCTCCAAGGTTGGCTTCCCATGGCGATGGACCGTGAGGGCGCGGCCGGAGGGGCTCTTTCTCATAGGAAAGCCCTGAGGAATGGCCGCACCCCACGCCGGCCCAGCCAGCACCTGGACGGTGGGAAAATCCACTTGCAGCCTCCCGGGTCGCGGGCCCCTCCCCCCGCGCTGCCATCTAGGACGGGGCAGGGATGCCCCTGGAGGAGGCCGGGTCCAGCCCAGGTCAGTGCCCATCGGGGCTCTGTTCTCTGCCGGAGGGAGACAGTGCACTCTGGTGGCTAAGACACTGGAAGGTTCCGTGAGCTCTGGCGGTATGTGACTTGTGCAGCCTCAGTTTCCCAGCTGTTAAGTGGGGTCCTGTGGGCCCCACATCACAGAAGTGTGGGGAGACTGAGCCCGGCAGGCCCTCCCCGCCTCACCCCCACAGGCTGCCCCTGCGCTGAGCCCGTGCCCTCTCCCCAAGATGCGCTCAGCAGGCCGCCACCCAGCCACTCCACAGCTGCTTTTCCTTCTGGGTTTACTGGGCCTTAATCATCATCACTCTGTTCGGCCTCTGGTTCGCTTCAGAGCCATCCTGACTGGGCAGCTTCGGTGCCCCCAGGGATGGGCGTCTGTCTGCTGCTGCCCGAGGCCACAGGGCCCTGGGGCAGCTCCCAGGCATTAGGAGCCAGAGGAGCCAGAGCGAGTCTGGGAGCCGCCTGTGCTCCAGGCCACAGAGGGGCAGCAGGACCCGCATGCAGCCTGGGCCCGGCTCACAGGTCTGGGCAAGCAGGCCAGTCCCAGGCAAGGCCGGCGTGGCCAGGGTGGCTGGGTGGCCCGCCTGGCCGGCATGGGGCAAGCTCAGGGCCATGCTGCGGGAGACCTGGGTGGGCCCGAGGACCCTGCCTTCCCAAGCCCTTACCTCCGTAAAACACAAAAACAGCGAAAATCAAGACTTTATGGCTTCATTGGTCTAAAAACAAATATATTAATATCACACATGAAAGCATTTTTTTGTTCTAAAAGTTTCATATTTTTTTCCTCCTGATTTTTAAAAGATTCTAAAATACTATGTGGAGCCCCTGAAAGTCTCTTGGGCCCTGGTCCTTGGGCTTGATGGAGGAGTCTGCCCCTGGGGACTTGGGGGCGCGGAGGAGGGGCCCCCCTGGGCTGGGGGGGTCAGGGAAGCAGTTCAGAAGATGCGTGGCCAGAGCCAAGACCCAGGCTGGAGAGGAGCCGCGAGGGAGGAGGGAAAAGGCAGAGCCTGGAGGTTGGGGAGCCTCCAGGTAAGGAGGCCTGTGAGGGTGGGGCCTCTCAGATTCGGCCTTCTCCTGGGGCCCGACCCCCTGGGGGCATGCCGCTGGGCAGGTGGGGGTGGGGGGCCCAGGTCACAACCTGAAGCCAGGGCAGATCCTGCAGCGGGTGTTGGGGTGAGGCAGGGGTCCCCGCAGGAAAGGGGCTGGCTTAGCCCCACGCCTCAGTTTCTCCACCTGCACAATGACAAGTTGTCCTAGAGGGGCTCCAGTGGGGTTCCCGACAGCTCACGGAAGGAACCGGCCCGTGGCGGGGAAGGGGGCAGTTATCTGAGCTGAGGGGTCTTCGCCCAGCATTCCAGGAGGAAGATGGGGTGAGAGTGGGGGCGGGGCGGCTCGCTGTACCCCCTGCACTGAGGCTTCCCAGCTACAGAGCTCTGCCTGCCTCCACCCTCCCTTCCTGGGGCTTGCGGCCCAGGGACCAGCGGCCCGCCCCTCCCCCCCACCCTCCACCCCCCACCCCCCACTCCCGTGCAAGCCCCTCCCCTCCCCTTCTGGCTCCTTGGGGCCAAACTGCCATCAATCAGGCCGCAGGCAGCACCTGCTGGTCTCTTTCCCACGTTCCGCTGCCTGCTCAGCCTGCACCGGACCCGGGGGAGCATGGCGCCCAGCAGCCCCTTGAGGACCCAGGGCCGGGACTGACCCGGCTTGGGGGCTGCAGGAGAGCCCGCGACCTGAGTACTTACCAGGAGCGGCCAGACCGTGCATCGCCTGGCGCAGAACTACCAACCTGTTTCACAGATGAGAAAACTAGGGCACCCCAGGCTTCCCTGCCCTTGGCTTTGTACCTGCAGGGAGAGGAGCACAGGTGGGAGCCGCCCGAGACCCCGGACGGACGGGGGCGCCCTCTCCTCACTGAGCTGTGCTTAGGGGAGCCCGGCAGGCGGCAGGGGCTGTGCCTGGTTCCAGGCTGGCTGACCTGGGGTTCCCTGCGTCCTGTCGGGGGGGGGCCCGGGGGCTCGCCCAGGCACTGCCCCAGCCAGCTCCCCACTCTGCACCCGGGCTCCCCAGGCAGCCCTGGCCCGAAGCACGGACTGCACGACCAGGACATCGGCCCTCAGAAGCTTTCCAGGTTTTTTCTGGGCAAACAAAGGCCCTGCCGAACGTACACTGCTGCTCTGATTCCAGGGGGGCGGGGGGCTGGCACCCCCACCCCCCACCTTTGCACAACGGAAGCACCCCTTAGCCCGTGAGGCCCTCCCTACTTAGGGCTCCCCAAACCCCCGATCCCCCCCCTCCCCCAGGCTCCCTCCAGGACCAGGGGCCTGAGCACCAAAGGGAGGAGGGAGAGCACTGGTTCCCTCAGGCCCAGCATCCTCCCCGGGGCCTCCTCCCCAGGGCCCCGCCCACCCCTCCCCCAGTGACAAAGCACTGCCACCAGAGCGGGATCCCCACCTGCTCTGCCCCTCCTGAGCCCCAAGCCCCAGACCCCTTCCGGATCATCGCCAGGCTCCTCCCTGCCTGGGCGGGGTCGTGCTGCTCCCCTCCCCACACCAGGGGGCCAGCCTCTCACCCGGCAGGTGCACCCTGGGTCACTGCCCTCAGGCCTGCCCTCCCAGCCTCCCCCAGCCCCCAGCCCCGCCCTAGAGTGATTTTAGTGAGACTGTGGGTCGTGGAAACAGCTCAGCGAGGCCAGCAGCACCCCCACACTTCCCACTAGCTCTTGGGGCTCAGCCCTCCGCCCCCAGGAGCCAGTCTCTCTCTGCAGAGCCCCCCCCACCCCAGCCCCGCACCGGCCCACAGGATCTGTTCCCAAGCTCCGGACGCCACCTGGTGGGCCAAGTGGGCACTGCAGGGGCTCCGCCACTCAACCCTTGACGCCCCTATGGGGCTTGGGAGGGGAGGGGCTCAGGAGGAGAGGTGTTGAGATGAGGAGGGGGCTCAGGAGGGGAGGGACTGAGGTGAGGAGGGGGCTCAGGAGGGGAGGGCCCTAGATGAGATGGATCAGAGGCATCCTGCAAGTTGGGGATGATTTGAGGAGCCTTGGGCGCGCGCGCGCGCGCGCGCGCGCACACACACACACACACACACACACACACACACACAGCTGTTCCTGGACCCACACCGCCCGCCCATCCCCTGCCCCCCCACCCGCTGACTGTGGGCAGCTCAGATTCAGCTGCCCAATCCCAGAGGGCCTGCAGGAGACGCCCTGCGGGTAGAGGCCCTGTGGGTGATGGGAACCCCGAGGTCTGGTGAGGCCACAGCCTGGTGAGACAGGGACCCCTTGCTCTGACAGGCTGAGGCAGGACTGGGAGCCCTGGGTTCCACATCTGGCTGGCTCCCGCCCCAGCCCCACTGCAGGAGGAAGGGACCCAAGACCCCCTCTCCAGACAAACCCCGGTCCAGAGTCAGGACCCTGGACAGAGGGCAGGCCTGCCCCTCCTGAAAACAGAAAATGCTCAAGCAATAGAGATGATCAATAAAACCAAAGGCGGGTTATTTGACAAGATCGGTAAGACCCGAGTTTCCAGCTGGGCTGATGGGAGGAGACACGAATGGCCAGTGTTGGCGGCGGAAGAGGGGCTGTCACCTCCCAGCCTACAGACATTACAAGAATAATAAAATAATATAAAATAAAATAATAGTTGCTATTAGTAACTTGATGACCAAAAATCTGACAACTTGGACAAAATGGAAAAATTCCTTGAAAGACATGAATGATCAGAACAGGCACAAGAAAATATACGTAATCAGAAAAGCCATGTATCCATTAGAGATTCCATTTATAATTTAAAATCTTGCCTCAAGGAAAACTCCTGGTCCAGACGGCTTTGCTGGTGAATGCGACCAAACATTCATGGAGGAAACATCAATTCTGTACCGACTGTCACAGAAAATAAAATTCAGTGAGGCCACCATATTCTCAGATCAAAACCAGACAAGATATCACAAGAAAAGAAAATTATAGGCCAATGTCTTTCATACACATGGACACAAAAATCTTTTAACAAAATATTAGTGAATCTAATTGAGCAATCTATAAAAACGGCTCTACGCTTTGACCGGGGGAGTTTATCCCGGGAATGCAAGCCTGGTTCAATGTTCTAAAACTGATGAAGGTAACCCGCTCTATCGGCAGCTTCACCAAGAAAGCCCATGTGCTGTTATTGACGGATGAGCAAAGGCACGTGACAACACGGGGCACCACTCATGGTAAGAACTCTCAGCCAGCTCGGGAGGGAAGGGAACTTACTCAACCTGAGAAGAGCATCTACACAAAATCAGCAGAGTCTTGCTCAGTGGTGAGGGGCTGAGTGCTGCCCCCAAGGCCAGGGACAGGGCGTGGACGTCCACTCTCGCCACCTCTAGCCTGCCTTGTAGGGGTCCCAGCCAGGGCGAGAGGGCAAGAAGAGGAACCGGAAGACATGATGGTATAAGTAGAGCCTAAAATGACAAACACAGCTGCTGGAAGGGATAAGAAAATTTATTAAGGTTGAGGAGCAAAGGGTCGGTTCAGAAAAATCGATTACATTTCTATACGCTAACGAGGAAGCACTGGAAGGCGGCATTTAATTTATTTTTTTAAGTTTGTTTGTTTTGAGAGAGAGAGAAAGAGGCAGGGGCAGAGAGAGAGGGAGAGACAGATCCGAAGGCTCCTCATTGTCAGCACGGAGCCCAATGCAGGGCTTGAATTCACGAACTGCAAGATCATGACCTGAGCTGACATCAAGAGTTGGATGCTTAACTGACTGAGCCCCCCAGGCGACCCAGAAAGTGACATTTTACATTTTACAACATCAAACCATCACATACATAGGAACTAAAATAATGAAAAAACAAAAAACAGAGAAGAATTTCAAATGGAAAAGTTTACCTAATGTATGTTGGTAAAGAAATTAGAAAATTCTATATTTCTAAGATACCGACTTTCTCTGAAATGTGTAGAATCCCTAAAAATTCTATCAAAATCCCATCAGGATTGTATTTATTTAAAAAATGGTTTTTAAGTTTACTTATTTATGATTTCTGAAAGAGAGAGAGAGAACAAGCTGGGGAGGGACAGAGAGAGAGGGAGACACGGAATCCGAAGCAGCTCCAGGCCCTGAGCTGTCAGCACAGAGCCCGACGTGGGGCTCCAACCCACGAACCGTGAGATCATGACCTGAGCCCCCATCAGGCTTTTAAAAAGTTTTTGACAAGATGATTCTGATTTGAAGTGGACTATGGAGGGTTTGGAAGCCAAGGGAATTATGAGAAAGTAGAGCCAGTTGGAGGCCGTGCATCATGAAGACCAGGACGGAAGCTGGGGCTGCCCGGACGGCAGAACCAGGGCTCCAGGGAGAGACCCCGCAACACATGAGCAACTGATTTTCAAGACGCCAGGTCAAGGGGCACCGGGGGGCTCAGTCAGTTAAGTGTCCGACTTCGGCTCAGGTCATGATCTCAAAAGATACCTAAATGAATAGCAGTCCAGAAACTGGGTAAATTCACAGCACAATCTTTGACAAAGGATTTGCGTTCAGAATATGTAAAGAGCACCGACAACTAATAAAAGCCAGACAGGGGCGCCTGGGTGGCTTAGTCGGTTTAGCGTCTGACTTTCTCTTAGGTCATGATCTCGTGGTTCGTGGGTTCGTGCCCCGCGTCGGGCTCTGTGCTGACTGCCAGCTCTGAGCCTGGAGCCTGTTTCAGTCTGTGACTCCCTCTCTCTCTGACCCTCCCCTGCTCATGCTGTCTCTCTCTCTCTCTCTCCTAGAAATAAATAAAAAACATTAAAAAAAAAAAAAGCCAGACAACCCCATTTTTTTAAGCATGCAAAATATCTGTGCATTTCACAAGAAGAGATGTGCAAATGGCCGATGTCACAGAAAGGTGCCCGACATCGGGAGTCATCGGGGTAATGCAAACTAAAATCACGGTGAGGTACCAGCGCACGCCCACTGGAGGAGCTAAAATCCGAAGACTGGCAAGGCCGACTACTGGTAAGGACACTTAGCTCCGAAGCGCACGGATTTTGCCGGTGGGGGTGTAAAGTGACACGCCCAGTCCGGGACTCTGGGAGATTCTTACTGAGTTGAGTGTGTCTGCCCAGAACCCCTGGCAGCCCAGCTATCCAGCATGCGTCCCGGAGAAATGAAAACATGTCGCCGTATCAGTTTCCTGTTCCAGTGAAACAAATCGCCACGAGCTTGGTTAGCTCACGGGTCTGTGGGTCCGAAGTCCCGTGCGGTACCGGACTCACAGGGCAACATGTAAGGCCCGTCAGGCCGGGCTTACCCGGAGGCTCGGGGAACAGTCAGCTTCAGCATTCAGGTTGTTGACCCAATCCGGCTTTTGCTTTTAGGACCCGGGCCCCCATGTCCTTGCTGGTTGTTCCTGTGCTCCTAAAGGCCACCCTCGCCCTGGCTGACGTGCCCTCTCTATGCAACGCACCAGCAGCACAGAGATCTTCCCTGCCCCGCTCTCCGCCTCCAGAGAAAACCCTCTGCTTGTGATGAGGTTTTTCTCACCCAGATGATCTCCTTTGTCTGCGCCGGTGCAACTTGGTGGTAGGAGTAATAATATGTGCTGCTGCTCACAGACCCCACCTCGCTCAGGATGGAGGGGACAGGGGCCAGCCTCAGAATCGGCCTCGCGCAGTCACCAGCGGCCTTGTGCGAGAATGTTCCAGAAGCCAAGACACGGAAGCCCATCAAACGTCCGTCAGCAGGTGAGCGGCTCGGTGAGTGCGCTGTGGCCACTCTGGACATGCTGGGCACTAACGGGGAGGAGGGCCCAGGACAGTCCCCGCGGGACGACGGGGCGGCTGCTGGAAGCCACTGCGCAGGATACCGGAGCGGAACGAGCGAGCGAGCGGGCTTGGCTCTGTTGTCCCTGTTGGAGCGGCGGGGGGGGGGGGGCTGGCATGGCCAAGTGGTGAAGGGTCGCACAGCGTACTCACGCGGCCGCGTGCAAATGCAGGGTCCCCTCCCTGCTCTGCCATCAGACAGGCCTAGAGGCACAGTTCCCAGCCGCGGCTAGCACACCTGCACCCCGACCTCCCGTCCCGTGCGCCCCCCACACGGTGCGATGACAGGGGTGTCCCCAGACCCCCGCCCCAGGCCAGGCACGAGGAACACATCGGACAGACCCAGCTGAGGGCCGTTCTGCGGACCCCCAGCCCTTGCCTCCCAGGAACATCAAGGTCGTCAAAACCGAGGGAAGTCTGAGAATCCGCCCCGGCCCGGAGCAGCCCTCAGGACGGCTGCCTGCAGGGAGGGTCCGGGTGGGACCCTGGGACAGAGGAGGAGGTAGGTAAAAACAAAGAAAATCTGAATCAAGTTCAAACGTATAGTTTATGACAACGTATGACCACTCAGTCCTCAATCTGGACACACCACCGTCATGGGCACAGGGGAGGCACGTGCGGACCGTCTGAGGGTCTCTGACCCCCCGGGGTGAGCGTAAACCAAGTCTAAGGTAATAAGTTCACACCCCTTACAGCGCGGGCCACAGCCACGCGCAGCCACGCGCAGCCACGCGCAGCCACGCGGGGTGGCAGGGGCGGCGGACAACGTGGCAGATTCGTAAAATCCAAACTCCGTTCCTGGCAAACCGAAGCACATGCTCATGGATGGAAAATGTCAGAAGGGAGTCACACTGTGGAGGCCGCGGCCTCACTTTGCTTTCCAGAGAGGCTCAGGACGGGGCTCGGGTCTGTTTTTAAAACTGTCCTCGAGGGTCGTGCTGGAAGTGGCCGGTGTCCATTCACTGGCTGTGTTGGCCCAGCGGCCGCGTGGGGGAGTCCTCCAGGGGCCCAGGAGCCGCGTGGGGGAGTCCTCCAGGGGCCCAGGAGCCGTGTGGGGGAGTCCTCCACGGCAGGCCTGCCCCTCCCTGCGGGAACGCCTTCTGTGTCTCAACTTACGTTTTTAAAAACATTATTATTTCTAATTGTGGTAAAGTACACATAACATAACATTTACCGTCTTGACTGCTAAGGGCACAGGTTAGAGGTGTCACGGGCATTCAGTGCACTGCAGCTGCCCTTCCGTCTGTCTGTCCCTAGAACGTCTCTATCTTCTCAGTCTGAGTCCCTCCCCTCCCCCAGCCCCCAGCCCCCTATGTCTGTGGGTCCCTCCCCTCCCCCAGCCCCCATCCCCACAGATCCAAGAGCAGTGAGTCCTCTCTCTTGTTCATTGCTTGAAGCCGTTTTGTTCTCAAAAGCCTGCCTCCTGGGGCCCTTGGGCCCCCTGTCCCCTCTGCACCAGTCACTCCTTAAGCCTGAGGCTCACCTGTGATCCTGGCACTTGTTTTATCCATCACCACGGGAACCCCCCTGTGGGCCTTCCATCCGCGAGGCCCAGAGACTTCGAGCCAGTCCCCCCCGAAGCGTTTGGCATCGCCGGTGAGGTACCCGTCATCACCAGGCACCGGGGGGGGGGGGCAGCCTCTGCCCTTCCTGTTCCTGCCCTGTGGCCTATGGCCGGGCACGGCCCAGCATGGTCCCCACGTGATGGACGGCAGAGCCCGAGTGCTGTCACAGAGCAGTGGACGGAGGAGGGCAGCTCTGAGGGCCAGTGCCAGGGCCCTGGGGCCCAGAGCCATGGAGCCCCGGCCCCCCAGCCCCCCGTGAGGCCTGAGGCTCCCAGCTGCAATGCCGAGATCCCACCAGCTGGGCCACTTGCAGGGGCTAGGACCTCAGGCAGGGGTGTGGCACGGCTCCGGCGGGGAAGCCTCTCAGGTGAGCTCCCTGGGAGGGTAGCCTGGCCTCTTGCAGAGGAGGGGCGCCCACCTGCCAAGGGCAGGTTCTCACTAACACAAGGAACTGAGCTTGGCCTTCTGGACCCCGTACATCTTTTAGGCACATTTGGGAAGAGACAGCACACAGGGCTGCCCTGTACAGTTGCACAGGTTGTCAGGGAAGTGTTCCTGCCCGTACGTGTCCCTCACTCGGGGCCCCAGGCCTGCCCAAAGCCAGGTCCAGGGCTGGGGTGGTGCTGGCTGTACCCCCCAGGCCTGGGCGAGTTCCAGGGCCTGGCCCACGTGGTGAAACACCGCCGCCCGGTGGTCAGTGGGTGAACTGCATGGGGCCCTGCCCACCCGCCCCTCGCGGCCTGCAGGGCGGTGAGACCACCAGGCTGAGTCAGGAAGGGGTCTCTCGGAGGCTCCGCTCAGGGCCCTCCCTGCACCACACCCTTCCTCCGGGCCCCGAGGGACAGGAATGCGCAGGCCACCATGTTGGCCCTCAGGGCAGGAAGGCCCTGGTGCCACTGAGTGCCAGTCCCAGGGTCTGTGGTGTGGGCTGAGACCCCTGCTCCCGGTGAGCCCCCCAGCACGGAGGTGGGAGCCAAGTGTCATGTAGCCCCTAAGGGTCCCCCAGGGGTGTGGTCACAGAAGTGAGGAGACGGCGGGGGCAGGACACGGGGCTCTCCCGGGACACCCTGGGTGTCCCCGGGGCAGCCCAGATGGATGAGGTCAGCAAGGGAGGCTGGAAACCACCAGGGACTTCCTCTGGCCTCTCGGTCAGCAGCAGGGCCTCCAGCCAGACGGGTCCCAAGCGTGGACGTGCTCTGGACACCAGTGCTGGGCCCTCCGTGGCCCCCGTGCACACCCGGTCCCCAGCTCTCCAGCACCGCTCCCACCATGGGAAGGGGAAGCAGGCCCCGGCGGGCCAGGCAATCCTGAGGGACCTAGCTGATCACCGGGCAGCAGGAGTCCGGGCTGGGTCCCTCCCTCTCTGCCCCGTGGGTCGCCCGCCCCAGCCGGGCCCGCCAGGAGGGGCTCTCACAGCCAGACGCTGGCCGAATGCTGCCCGTGGCAGGGACACAGCTGTCTCCTGATCCTGGGTGAGGGCACGGAGGTCACATCCCACGCAGAGCCAGGGCCTGAGCCCCAAGACCAGTCTCTCCTCGTTCCCCATATTTCAAAAGACTGGCCAGCCCCTCTCCACCCAGGAGAAGCCTGGGATTAGAGAGATGTAAGCATCTGGGGCTCTTCTGCCCTATGCAGAAATGGGGGGGCCCTGCCGCGGGCTCTGGGTGCCTTCATGTGGTCTGTGTCACTGGGACAGCCTGAGTGACCATGGAGGCTGGGGCAGTGGCCACCGGACCCTGCTGCCCGTGGCTGCGTACCATACCGTGTCACCAGGGCCCAGGTCCCACCAGGACGGGGACTCTCTCCGCTGGCCTCACCCTGACACCCTCCCGGAGCTGACGAAGTCCCCACTGCCGGGCCTCTGACCTGACAGTCAGGTTCCCCGGGCGCCAGGACTGAAAAACTCCTCTGTGCGCTGATCTGTTTATTCTGGAGATGGGAAAAATTAGCCAACCTCAGTTTACATGGTTATAGTTTTACAGGCCTTTCAGACAAAGCCTCAGCCCAGCCCATTTCACAGGAAGGAAGTCTGAGGCTCCAGACAGACTTAGCTGCCTCCTGGGGCCTGGAGCCTGGAGCCTGGGGCCTGGGGCCATCAGGTGTGTGTGGGGGGAGGGGCAGCACGACCGCCAACCAGGGCCCATTGCAGGGACACTCATACCCAGCTCAGCATTTAGTATGTGGGGGGGGGGAGGACAGCTGTGCACTGCGTCCTGATGGGCCCCTGGGGACCAGCTGTGTCCCCCTGAAGACCCCCCTCCTGTGTCCTCCCAGGCAGTGGTGGGGAGGGGGAGTCTTGTGGGGTGTGTGGGTGCAGCAACTGCCGGGGCTTCAGCGGGAGGCCTGCCGTGGCCAGGCTGCGGCTCTGCGGATGGCGCTGAAGGCGGGGCCGTCCCCGCCCCCCCCGCCCCCGCTTTCATGCCACACTCGGTGGGCAGAAGGTCCCGGAAGCTGAGCACGAAGGACCACTGACCTGGCTGGTCTGGGTCCCTGTCCTCACCAGCCCGATGTCCTGCAAGTCAGCCCTCGGGAGGGGAGAGGGGGGCCGTGGATGATGCCGACCACCGGCACAGCCTCGCCCTGACCCGCCCCCACCAGAGGGCAGTGGGCGCCAGGCTGGACGGCCGGGGCGGGAGGCTGGTGTGGCCGGGACGCCACCTTGCGGTTCCCTCCGAAGTGGAGCCCACGGTGCCTGCCCCCAAGTGTGGTGTGAAGGGTCCACGGGACAAGACCCCTGTACCCCCATCCCCATGCTAACCGCGGGTCCTTGCGGGAACCCCCGCTGGGCCCCCCACGCCCGCTGCCTGCAGCCACATCCTCAAATCTGTTCATCAAGACAATCTTCACAAAGAAAACACACAACGTGCGGATCCTAGGAGTGTGGTGACCCCCAGGGGAGCCCCGCCCGCCTGCGTCCATTCCCAGCGTGCCGCAGGGTTGGGGGCGGGGGCAAGCCCCACCAGGGCCCTCGCCAGCCCGTGTCGGGACTGCGGATCCTTACAGGGTACAGGGCGCCTGCCCCGGCCCGCCTGGCAGACGGGAGAACGTTGTTCGCTGTCAGGTCACCGCACGCGGCAGGCAGTGAGAGCCCGAGCCCAGGAGGCCAGGGGGCCTGCCCCCGCCACCCCCACCGCCTCACCCCGTCCAGCCTCCCCTAGCCCCTGCGCAGGGCCTGGCGGGGTGGCCGGGAGCAGGCAGGAAGGCGGGCAGAGAGGAGCGTTTCCGCAGGGACCCCGCGGCCCGGCGGGTGCAGGCCTGATAAGGGCCCACATGGCCAGCCGCACGTCCGCCTTTTGTCCCCCGCCCCAGTCAGCCTTTCCTGCCGGGGCGGGAGGGCCAGGGCCCCCGCGGTGGCCCCCTCCCCCTCCGCCTCCCCCTCCTCCGCCTCTCTGCCCCTGTGCTCAGCGGCCTGGGGGAGTCTGGGGCCCCGGTAGCAAGGGCTCCTGGCCCAGCCGGGAACCTGGACCAAGCGGTTCTCAGCCACCAAGGCCTCCTTCCGCTGCTGCCCTCCCCTCGGGCCAGTGCTCTCTCTAGGCTCTCAAGAAGCAGGGGAGCAGGTCCCTCCCTCCCCAGCGCCTCTGCGCACAGCGCTCCTGTGAAAAGACCCCAGGGAGGCTCGGGCCTGGCTCAGCCTGTGTGCTGCCCCCTGGGGACCCGGCTCCCAAGCTACTCTACCTGCCGTCTGACCTGAAATGACCTCGTCATCATGAGTCTGACATCGGGCAGAGAGGGGAGCCTGAGCGGTACCCCCACTGCCCGCGGTGACTGCGACTCGTGGCCGCACAGCAGGTCTGGCAGGCGGGGCTGCGGCGGCCTCTGGCCCCGGAAGTGGTCTCTCCCACCCGCGGGCTCCAGGGGTTGCCCTTGGCTGAGGACAGGGCACTTTCCCGAGGGTGGGCACCCGGCCGCCGAGGGCGCTGCAGACGGGGCCCAGGAGGGCTGGGGCCACACCAGGCCCCGAGAGTGGGGCCAAGGGCCTGGCCCCGAAGATGCACCCTCCTGGGCTGGGGTCCCCCCAGATACGCCCCCCCATCTCGTGGGGTGAGAGCGCGTCCTGGATATCTCCCAGGCCCTCAGGGCAGCCCCGCGGGCAGCCACTCAGGCAGGGCCCCGCTGGATTCTTCTTGTTCCCGGCTTCGTGCAGTCCACGTGCCTCGCAGCTCACCGTGGGAAGGGCACGATTCTGGGGTCTGCTATATTCCATTACAATTTTTTTTAATGTTTATTCATTTTTGAGAGAGAGAGACAGAACGTGAGCAGGGGAGGGTCAGAGAGAGAGGGAGTCACAGACTGAAACAGGCTCCAGGCTCCGAGCTGGCAGTCAGCACAGAGCCCGACGCGGGGCTCGAACCCACGGACCGTGAGATCATGACCTGAGCTGAAGTCGGACGCTGAACCCACTGAGCCTCCCGGGCGCCCCTGGCAAATTCCACTGTGATTTCTCCTAAGTTGTGGGAGCGCATATATAACACAGTTTGGGGGAATGGACTGCACTCACACTGCTGTGCAGCCCCCACGGGCATCTGGCCCCCAAACTGCTTCTCCTTGTGGGCCTGACACTCGGCACCCAGCAAACGGACTGCCCGCCCCCCGCCCCCGCCCCTGCCCCCTGCCCCCTCCCCCGCCCGCAGAAACACACTTCCTACCTCAACCGCCAGGCCCGCCCTCACGGCACCTCAAAACGGAACCACACAGCTCTTGCCCTGCTGCGTCTGACTTCTCCCGCTCGGCACATTTTTGAGGCCCCTCTGTGTGGGCACTTCACCCCTTCTTATGGCTGAACAGTGTTTCGTGGCGCGGAAATGCCACACCCCTCCGTGGCTGCGCAGGTGGCTGCGTGAACCGTAATCCCGAGCGGCGGGTGTCCCGCAGGTCCCCCTGGCCCAGTGTCCGCTGTCCGGCCGCCCCGCGCCCGGGGTGGAGAGGCTGCACCGAGCGGCCGTTCTGTGTTCACTCTTGGAAAAGCCATAAGCGGCCGCTTCTGCTATAAACCGTGGTCACCGGACCGTGGGATCCCCTGTGGCGACGGGCAGGAACACGGCACAGACCGTCTGGAGCAGAGCGCAGGGGGCGGCCGAGGTGGGTGGGGTGACCGTGAGGAGTGTGGGGTGCTCAGGGTGGGCCGGGGGTGTCCTACAGGTCGGCCGGGGCGGGGACCGCCTGGGGGAGCACATTTACCAGAATCATGGAACTGCGTCCCGGACGGGAGGGCAGCGAGCACACTGCGGCGGAGGCGGACCGCAGGCCTGTGCACACCCCGGTCCCGCGGGCCCACTCTGTAGGGCGCGGTGGCGATGCGTCCGAGCGGCCCACGGCATGCAACACAAGCAGCATCCGCCGGAGTGTCGGTGGCGGGGAGCCCCCCGTGAGGACAGGGGTCGGCGCGCAGACTCTGCGCTTTCCTCTCACTGTGAACCCCAAACTGCGGGGGAAAATGGTCTGTCGGGAAGCGTACGTGCCTTGTTGTAAGTGTTGAACGTAACTCAGCCCCCAGCTGACCTCGAGGACAGGGCAGCCCAGCGGGGAGCCACTCTGCGCACGCCCGTGCGCCCTCGCCCCTACAAACGGCGGGCCTCGCAGGCACGGAGGGGCCCTGTAAACACCAGGCGGCGGGGCGCGAGGCGCGGCCCTTTCTGAGCAGCTTTCGTGCTTCAGATCCACTGGCTCTTTCAGAACCGGCACGTATCACTTCATGGCCCCGACAATGCACAAAAACATCTATTTTCATTTTGGAACGGCACAACACAATCTAAATAAGTGACTCCGGGCTCACAGAGACCTTCCTGTCCCCTCCCAGCTGTAGGCCAGCTGGCTTCTCCGCCCCCGGAAGGGTCACGTCCTCTCTGCCTCCCGGGGTAGAAGCCTCGTCCCGGCCTGCTTCCCCCCGCGGGCGCACCCGGGCCCTGGTGGGCATCAGCCCAGGGAGGAAGGTGCTTTCCTCCCTTCTGGATATTGCTCCTTTAAAGTGAGGGGGGAGCTGAAGGGGGCGAGGTTGGGGGCGCTCCTGTACCCCGGGTCAGACCCCGTAAAACCCCGCGGACGTGGGCCCAGACTACAGTCCTGAGCCTGCTGCGCTTTGCCCACTAACCTAGTGCAGCCTCCTGGCTGGGCCGTGGTGGAGGCGGGGCGTGGGCCTGCTTCCCGAATACCCCGCCAGCCCAGCCTTCCGTGGGGAGGTGGCCACGGTGCGCCCAGAGACAACAGGCCAGCGGAGCTCTCAGGGCCTCCAGGAGGGCCCGGTGCTCGCACAGAGAAGCCTTCCCAGCCCTCCCGGGGCCACGCTTGGCCGCCTGACCACAGCCCGAGCAAGGCGTTTCCGGCTATTGTGCAGAACGGGGTTGGCTCCAGGAACTGTGCCCCCGGGCGGGCCCGGGGGGGCGGGGGGCGCCGTGGACTCGGGGGCATCCTGGCTGGGTCTGGCTGGTGTCCTCCGGGCCAGGACCGCGGTCTGTGTAGCACCACCAATGCCCTAGACTTGGGGTGGACCCCACACCTGGTGCCTGCTCAGAAGCTCGGAATTGGTGGGCTGGAGAGAGTCCTCCCTCCCCAGGGAAGGGCACGTGGCCACCTTCACAAGGTCACGCCCAGGTGCAAGTGACCCCAGAACAGCGGTGGGGTTTGGTGAAGAACACGCATGCGGTCCAGGACACTGGGAGCCCAGGCACAGGGCCCCCGGCTCACCAGGGAGCACCCTAATCCTGGAATGGGGCTGGGAGTCAGTGAGCGGGTGCTGGCCGCATGGAGGCCTCAGGGTGGCCTGGACTCTAAGGCCAGCTCTGCCGCGTGGCAGATGGCCTGGGGGATCGCATGCCTCTTTGGACGTCACTCCTGGCACAGCGGAGGTAGAAGGGGAACCCTAAGATTTAGCAAGGGGCACCTGATCATTATCATGGACAGAGGACACGGGCCCTGGGAAGGAGGGGAGTTTGTCCGGGATTGGCCTGGACCCCAAGAATCCTGGACCCCTGCACCTCCAAGGGACTCCGGGCCGAGTTCAGTACGTCCAGGGCAGGGACAGGATCTCCATGCCGCTGGTGCCCTTCCCATGCCATCCCAGGGTCCCCACAGGACCTGGGCGGCCCCTCCAGCCTTCCTGGGGCTGGGGGGCCTGACTGTGGAGGTAAAGTGGTCAGCCGCTCCTCCAACGCCGCCTGACCCCATAACCCCACGCCCGGGTTCACCTGAGAGAGGTGAACACACAAGTCCACAGAAAAATCTGGCGGCTTTCCCGGAAGCAGGGTGCACGACAGCCAGAGGGTGGAAAGAACCTGATGTCCGCCGGCTGAGGGACAGACAGGATGAGGCAGACCCACGCCGGGAGCCACGGACATGGGCCATGGCACGCATGAGCCTCAGAGATGCGCCGAGGAGCCAGACGCAAAGGCCACACAGCGTGGAATCCCACTTGTGCGAAACTCCCGAACAGGCACGTGTGGACACAGGAGGCACAGCGGTGGTGGCCTCGGGCTGGGGACAGGGACGGGACGTGGGGGTTCTGGAGGTGACCCCTCAAAGCTTCAGGCCGCTTCTGAGGCAAAAATCTCTGAAATCAGCTGTGAGGGCAGCTGCCTGGCTCTGTCACCAGCCAAAGACGCGGTGACTTGCACCGTCTGAGAGAGTGGAGAGAGCGCACCGGGCGCCGTGTGAACTCCGTAGGCCGCTGCACGAAGGAGACGCCGCGGCTCACGCCGTGGGCTGCGCGAGAGATGCCACGGCTGACTCGTGGGGCCGCAGTCACAGCCCCCCTGGAGCTCGGGGCCTGAGGTCCCGCCGCCAGGGGCACAGAGCCAGGCCTGGCACCGTGCCTGTTTCCCGCTGCCCTCCGCCTCCGCCAGGCGTGCTTTCCCTTGACGGCAGGGCGTGGGGTGGCCCTCTGAGGCAGGCAAGGGGGCGTGAGGGGAGACATTTGTCCTGGCGTCCTGGGCCTGGTGGGCTCCCTGTCCCGCGCAGGCAGGCGCCTCTGGGGAGGACCTGCAGCCTAACCACGCGGGCACTGGCGTGCCTTCCCCACGCCGCACGGCCCCCAGGCCAGGCTCTTCCCCTCCGGACCTCAGTTTCCCCACAGGGGAGAAGAGGGCACAGGTAGATGGACCCTAAGAGCCCAGGAGCCCTGACACCCAGGGACCATGGTGGGCTTCGTGCCCCCTTCCCCCCAGCAACAGGCCACTGGAGCTTCTCATCAGGAAAGACCCAGGCTAAATTTACAGCACCGGGCGGGAGAGGTCAGGCGCGGCCCCCACCCTGGCCCATGCTTGACGCAGTTCCCCTTTCCCTCCGGGGGGTCTCCATTGTTCTTACGGCCTGGCTCACAATCTGCCCGCACACTCACTTCCTGTTTCCTGGCTGAGAGGAAGCAGAGATTTCTGGCCGGGCAGCAGATGCTGGCCTCTTTCCTTTCTCTCTTTACATTTTTAAGGATATTGAAAAATAATGATACTAACAGGCAACTTTGGAGCTGAGGTCCTGGACGGGGTGGGGGAGGTGCCGGAGACACTTCGGGGCTGCGCACATGGGCTCTGCACTTGGGGTCACGGGCCCCTTGGGAACCTGGTAGGAGCTGCGGACCCCTCCTCCCCGCACCCCGGGGAGGTCCAGCACAAACTGCCCAATTTGGTGGAGTCCAGAGGCCTCCGGCCGCTCCCCAGGGCTCCCAGACCCTCCCTGCCCTGATCTGACACATGGGGAAACTGAGGCAGGGAAGCCTTCCGGCGTCTAATGCCCCTGCCTTCAGTGGCACCCGGCACAACGCTGAAGGAGTCGTGGTGTCCTGGGGAGGGGACCCTTACGCCCCTCCTAGCCACAGGATGACATGCCAGGAGCCTCCCTGGGGGACAGGGACTGGCCACCTGTCCCTCATGGCCGCTGCACCCCTACTCACGCCCCAGGAGAGCTTTGGCCCTGGGTCAGAGGTCAGGCCCTGCCAGGGACCGTCTCTGCGGCCCTGAGAGGTCATTCCTCCATAAAGGGGGTCAGACTCTGGCCCTGAACTCGCAGGGCGGGCGTGAGAGCCCACGAGGAGCCATCTGCACTCAGCATGGTGCCAACGGGCCTCAGTTATCTCTCTGGTCAGCTTCAGAGGGCCTGGCTCCCTCTCTCCCCGATGAGCAGGGCGGCGGGGACAGGATGGCCCCCTCGGGCACCTCCATCAACCCGCCCCCCTTCTCAGGAGCTTCCCTTTCCGTCCCGGGAGATAAAGTGTTTTTTCCTCTCGGCGTTAACGGCCGCCCCATCCGCTGGGCTTGGCAAATTGCAGGCCGACTGTGAGTGGGGCCTCCGTCCAGGGAGCCAGGCGGGGCGGCGGGGGCAAGCCCCCTTCCTCAGCCCGCACGGGGGGGGAGCCCCAGGGGGGTGGGGGCAGCCTCCAGGGCTTGGGGGAGCCTGCACTGGGACAAACCCTGGCCATGGGGCCGAGCACCCCCAAGGTGACCCTCGAGGACCTGGCCGCAGCACTGGGGGGAGGGGGAGGAGGTGGGGGTCTTGGATTCTGCCAGGGGCTCTCCCTGCTCAGCAATCGGCTCCGGCAAGAGTTGGGCCCTGACCACAATGCCCGCCCTGTGAGCCTCTGGGCAGGATCCAGGGCCCACCTCATGGCCATAGTCAGCACCTTGACCCCAGCCTGGCCCACAGCCTTGGCACTAAGGAGGTGAATGATTCCTGCAGGCTCTCGCTAGCGGGAACACAGCCACCGCAGAAATTAGATGGGGGGGACCCCTAAGCTCACTCCCGCTCCCCAGTGCGCGGCCCCTTCTCTCACCACCGCCCAGACCCGCTTAGTGCCTGGGGACACCCGGAGCTCAGCGCCCTGGGGGCCGCGCCGCTCCCCAAGGGTCCTGTGCTTTCGCCCCGCCTCGGTGTCTCCGCTAAGGGTTAGTCTTTCTCCCCACGTTAAAGAAATAACAATCCAGCGATTCCACTGCAAAACCATCAGAATGTGCCAAGAGGCCACGAGGCATGGGGCGCCCGGGGAGCGACATCGAGCCCGGCTGTCCTGCGGGGCGGTCCCTCGTGTTACGTGTCTCCCCGGAACCGCAGGTCCCCCAGGACAGTCCCGGCGACAGGCCCCCAGGAGCCACGCCAAAGGCCAGCACAAACACCACCAACGCAGCAGCGCGGGTGAGAGCCAGGGCCAGCGGTGTGTACGGCCTGCCCTGCTCTCCCCGGGGCACAGGCAGCTGCCCAGAGGACGGGCACGCCGCCCCCGCCAGCCACACAGCAGCACGGACCGCCCGCAGACACGCCACGGAGTGGGGGAGGCCAGACACCGCCGGGGCCCCGCACACGCCGTGGACTTGAAACTCCATGAAAGCAGGCGGAACCACGCTGTGGGCGCCTGGGGTGGACTCGGGGCCCCTCTCCAGGGGTGGTGGTGTCCGCTCCCCGCGGTGCGCATCTCCGCTGCGGGGACGCACATGTGCGTGCCACCGGGGGGGGGTGCCCATCTGGGCGGGCTTGTGATGGGTGGCCAGCATGGCCTCTCCCCGCCCTTTGCGCACCTGCTAGGGGCCAGCTCCGTCCCCGTGTGAGCAGCACAAAGGGCTTGGTCCCGACTGCGCCATGAAGCCTGCTGTTGTCCTTCACAGGATGTCACATGACCTGATGTCACCCTCCACAAAGCTCCCTAAGAACTGGGTTGGGGGACAGGGGTGCCCCGCAGGCCGAGGAGGAGGTCACCCAGGCAAGAGCATGGTGGCCTGGACCACACAGGGGCAGCGGCGGGAGGGACGTGTGCTGGAGGCACAGCCCACGGGGGTCGAGGGGAAACGAGAACAGGGCAAAGGCGGCGTCCTGGGCCTCCCGCCTGAGCAGCGGTGGACGGTCAGCAGGAAGGTTGTCGTGACGGCACAGGCAGTCCCCAGTGAGGCCCCAGGGCGCAGGGAGAAGGGACCAGGCGTCCCCCAGGCCTCCCGCTGCTCAGGCACCCCTGGGCTCCACATGCAGGGCTTGCGTTTCCCAACGGCTGACCCTGTGTGCCTCCAATGCATCATCTGAAGGCTATGTCGTGAGTGCCACGCATGGCGCCTGGCACGGGCTCTTCCAGCAGGCATGCTGAGTGGGGGCCGGGGGGCAGGCGGTGGAGACAGACACTGAAGACCCAGGCTCCCTAGAAAACCTCGGGTTCCCTTTGAGACCTCGCCCAACTCAGGTGTAGACAGCTCACCCGGCCCAGGGGTACCCAGCCCCCACCGGGGACAGGTCACCGGGCCAGCCGCAGCCCAGGCTCAGCACATCTGGAGAGAAGCTGGACCCCGCCGTGGCTGACAGGGCCACCCCATCCCGAGGCCAGTGGCTGCTCCGGGGGTAAACAGGAAGCCCCATCTCTCCTCTCCTCTCCTCTGCGCTCTGCTCTCTCCTTCCTGCAGCCCAGCTCACACGCCTCGCCTGGCGCCCCTCTGCCTCAAGCCGCCCGAGATGCCTATGCCGGCCTCCGCTGGGGGCTCGGTCTACCTTCTCCGGGGGCTGCAGAGACCAAAAGCTCAGTGGTGAGGGGTCCCAAGAGACCCTGGCTGACCTCTGCCACGCCCCACTGCCTGGCCGGCACGCTCAGGGAAGGTAAGGGAGCAAGACCCCTTTACAATCAACCAGAACATTCAGACAGGCCGGGAGGCAGCTTCGAGGATCCGGCTCTACTGACCGCGGGGTGGATGGGGAAACTGAGGCCCAGGGTCCCCAGCAACGGAAAGCAAGTTTTCTCCAGCCTTGGACGCTGTGCCGGAAGCCAGCCAGGCTCCAGGCCCAGGCCCCTGAGCTGCCCAGGTATTGCCCGAGGCCCACCCTGCCCGGGTAAGGGAACACCGACTCCTTTCAAAGAGGACTCCCTGAGTCTACACAGGTGCCGTCAGAGGTGGGAGGAGAGGCTGCCTGGGACGGGGCAGGGGTCCCAGCATCTCTCCGGGAGGCCTCCGTCCACCCATCCGTCACCCTGGGGCGGCCGTGGGGCGGAAGGCACCCCTCACGCTCTCCAGGCCCCGGGACCTCCTGGAGCCCACCCGCCCGCCCCTTCCCTCCCTGCCCCTAGCGGGCCGGTCTAGGGCAGGACCCTAGTCCTCCTTCATCTGCTCCTGGGGCTCCGGGAACCTGGGCGCGGAGAGCGCGGCGGGGCTCACAGGGTGAGCCAGGGCGAGGCTGGTCCCTCGGCACCCGGACCCAAGGCCTCCCTTCCTTGGATTGGTTCTGAGCTGGGCTCAGGGAGGGGCGGGAGGCAGGGCAGAGCTGGTCAGGAGGGAGGCTGTGCGTCAGTGGGGGCCACAGAACAGGGGGCAGCAGGCAGAGCCAGGGCCCCACCCCGGCTGGCACCCAGGGGCGGGGGAGGCCCGGCTTTCCTCCCTCTCGCCACGTCTGTGTCGTACCTCTGTGCTCTGTGGCATCCTTCCAGAGAGTTCCCTAACAAGCCCAAGCTTTAAAGGGAGGGCTGAGCCAGTAACCATCCACACGTTTGGCTAGTGAGCTACTCCCAAAGTCAGCACCCCCTTCACCGCCCCCCACGGCAGGGAAGGTCTGAGGACAGGGGCGGCCCCCGTGAGGGAGTGGGGAGGCAGTCGTGGAGAAAAGAAAGGAAGAAGGAAGGGGCCGTCTCAGTCCTGCCCCGTTCCAGCCGGGCTCTGCCTCACTGTTCACCTGGTGCAAGTCTCCTCCTCTCCTGGGCCTCAGTTTCCCCATCTGTACACAAAAGAGGCCAGATGCAGGCAGCCCTGATGTCTGCTGGCTCTCCCGCCCAGGGGTTCGGAGCACATCTCTGGGTGGGAGTCTGGATGCAGTGGGCAGAGGGGGCGGCTCCCGGGATGGGGGCAAGGCTCCCTACACTCTGGGGACTACATTCAGCCACTGCGGGTGACTATGGGGAAGGGACGGGGTGGGGGGGGCAGGGGGGAGGGTTTCGCCTGCCAGCTCCAGCCTCAGGGGGGAGGGGGGGCACCACAGAAAGAGGCCCCCCAGCCCTGTGCCTGCGGCAGACCTGCCCCAGCCGTGGGGGTGGGGAGGAGGCCGGTCACTCTGGGGGAATTTTCCAAGCTGCCCTCCGCCTCCGTCTTGGCCGGGACATCCAGCTGGGGGCTGGAGGGAGGGAAGGGCAAGCAGAGGCGCCCGAGGCCAGAGAAATGAGGGTGTTCCAGGCCATGGGCGGTCAGGGGCCGACCCCGGAGCAGGGCTCGAACCCCCAGGAGAGCCAGGGTTTGGAGTGGCCCTGCGTGATCAGGGACCTTCCACCAACTGTGTGGTCTGCGTGTGCCCTCAGCGGCTGCCCAGCCCCCTTGGGTACCCAGCCACCCACAATCACAGCCTGTGGGTCCCCAGCACCACCTCAACGAGGAAACGGAGTTGGTCCGGGGGGCTGGGGGCCGAACCACCTGGCCAAACTGAGGAAGCACCCCCTTTGGCCGCCTCTCCACCCTCACCCCTCACGCCCCTCAGCCTTCTGGAGGCCGAGGGAGTGAGGAGGGCCGGGGGGCATGCTTTGCCTGCAGCCAAGAGAGGCTCTCTGCGGGCACAGCTCCAGGAGCAGGGGCTCACTGCCCCATGGGTGGTGCTTTCCTGGAGAAGGGCTGAGTCCTTGAGCTGATGACTGTCCCTCCCTGTCACCCCAGAGCCACTCTGGGTCCCCGAGACACATAGAATGGGCTGCTCTCTGACTACCAGCCTACCTTGCCCGTCCCCAGGTCCCCTCTGGCTGGGTCAGGGTCACAGCCCTGACTCCCTCGCTGTGGCGTGCACACCTGGGGTGCAGGTGCGTGCCCTGGGGGAGAGTCCAGGGGCACAGAACAAACAGGCCCTTCTGCGGAGCTGCAGGAATGTGGCCCATGGTCCCACCAGGTGGCTGGGCCCAGGGCCTTCCCAGCCACGTCCTCCATCACACACTGGGACCAGTGGGTCCCAGGGTCACCAGCCGGGCCTGAGGCTGGTCTCTGGCTGCTTCAGAGTTCGAGGTCCCAGGGGACAGCTCCCCCACCCCTGCCCACGGTTCGGCCAGGCCACCCCCTTGACGGCCCCCCGCCCGCCCCTGGGCCTCCTGTTTGTTCGCTGACAGCTCCCTGTTATCAGCGAGGAACACACACAGGAAGTCCGGCCGGGAAGGGCCCATCCCAATCCTGATTTACACGGGATGGAGCATAAAAAGCCGCCCTTCCTCGCCCCGGGAGGAGCGTCCCTGCCCTGAGACGGCTGTCCCACTCGGCCCAGATGGAAGGTCCAGTGCCCGGCCCAGGCGGGCAGCCTCCGGAGGCGCCTCAGGCCGGCAGCACAGGGCTTGGGCGCTCCTCGGGCCCGCGGAGGCAGCCATGGCGGCCACGGCCAAGCCCGGGCCTGGGCAGTATCAGGTACGGCAGGGGTGGCCCGGCGGGCGGTGGGGGGCAGGGAGCGGGCCCCACTGACTGCAGCAGCTGTTGGCGCGGTGTGCCAGCTCTGCACTCTATTCTCCAGCCACCGTCTCCTTTCCTCCCGACCGGGGCCATTCCCAGCACACGGAGGACACTCAAGCCCCTTGGCCCAGGGCACCCGCTGTGGGGTGGCCCAGTCTAGATTGACTCTGCCTCCCCGCCCCCCCCCCCGTTTGAACACTTTGCCCTGGGGGGCCCAGCATCTGCTGTGACTCCTGAGAGGAGAAGCCAAATGCAGCCTGTGGCACCCCCCACTTCTGGCTGTCCTGGAGAAGCCCCCCCCCCACCGCCCCGAGAGCCTGGGGTCCCAGGGGCATCCCCAGGGGTGGGCAAGCACTCCCAAAGCCGGTCGGGGAGGGGAGGCAGAGGGGGTACCGGCCTCACAGGAAGGAGCCCCAAAGCAAAAGTGAACATGGGACCAGAAGGAGCCCCCCACTTCCTGCCAGGCCGGCTTCAGGAGCAGGGCTGGGGTCCTCAGATAGAGGTACAGCCCACGTTCGATCCTAGGGGAGGCTCTGCTCTTCCTCTTCCCCCTCCTCCCCGAGGGCCCGAGGCCCCACCCGAAGACCCCAGCCCACGTGGAGGCCTCTGTGGTCTAGTGGCCCCATCAGCAGGGTGTCTGCCAAACCCCCATTTCTCAGATGAAGAAGCAGAAGATGGGGCCTCAGCCCGGGTTAGCAGTAGAGTGAGGAGCAGCAGACCCAGCCAGGCTGCAGGGGTCAGGGACAGGATAGGGGACAGGGTAGGGGACAGGAAGGTCTCCCCTAGGCCTGGCCCTTAACCCTTTACTGCCAGCGTCTGAGTGAGGGCTGCCCGCCTTGGCTACGGGGGCCAGGAGACCTGAAGGCTTTCGGGGCAGGACCCCTGGTACCCTCTGTATCAGCAGCAGCTGCCCCCGCTGCTCTATCCTCCAGAGGCTTCCAGACGCCAAGGCAGGACTGTCCCCAGGCAGAGGGTGGGAGCCACAGGCAGAGCTCGGAAAGACCCACCTGGCTTCAGCCATCATGGGGGTGGGGATCTGTTACGCCAAATGCAGGCTGAGGCCCCACAGGGGTCGGGAGCCTGGCCCCCTTCCCAGTCCCTGGACATGAGGGGGGCCAGGGCTGCTCGCTAACCCACACTGTGTCTCTGACCCGCAGACCCCAGCACGAGGGGAGCACCGGCAGCCCCCACCCCCCGAAGAGCAGCTGCCACCCGCGCCAGGGGGGTGACGGGGCCCCTCCTGCAGGTGAGTCCAGAGCAAGCTCTGGGCAGAGCAGGGGTCTGGCTGTGCCTGGGAATGTTTTACACACACACGCACTTGGGTGACCTGGGCCCGGCTCTGCTTCAAGCGCCCCCGCACCGCCCCTCAAACGTGACATGGCGGTGATCACCCTGGTTGGGAGATGACCCAGATGATACCAGAGCTCCCACGCGGGGCATGCCTAGCCTGGTGCCGGCTGTGTGAGCCACCTCTCCGGCTGAGCGCTGCTGCCCCTTGGGGCTGCTTTAGTCGTCATTACAAATGCAGAAATGGAGCCCAGGAGTCCCCGGTGGTGACCATGGGGTTCAGGCGGTGGGGCGTCCTGGGGGCCTGAGGATCACTCAGGGGTGGTCCTGCTGCCCTGAACAGAGGGGGGTGCCCAGTGGGGGTCCCGCAGCGCCCCTAACCCGGCACGCTGTTTGGAAGCGTCGCTCAATGCTACACTTCGGATCCAGCCAGGCTCCGCCACAGTTTGTGTGCTCTCGTCTAAGTACGGGGGCTCCAGGCCACCGGGGCCATGAGGTCCACCCCACATGTGGCTGCGAGGCAGTGGCCGGCTTCAGTCAGCCCCCGGTGCCCAATGAGCTGGCCACCGTGTCGTGACGGCCGTCCCCAGGGTCTGGTGCTCAGCCTGCGGGTCGAGGGCTCCCCTCGCGGCCTCCCAGCCGGCGTCGCAGTCCTGCGTCCCCTGCGGCCGCGCGCCCTGCTGCGTGGCCTCGGGGCGGGCTCGGGAGGGGCGGCGCGCCCCGGCGGGTGCGCGTCCAAAGCCCCGGGCTCGGGCTGACTCACCGTCGTGTCCGGGAGAACGCCGTGGCCGCGGGCCTCAGTGTCCCCATCTGCGCAATGGGGGCGGGCGCCGGGACTCGGAGCCCACCCGGGGCGTGCCGGGGGCGGGGTCGGGGCGGGGCGGCGGGCGGGGCTGGGGCCCCTCGGCGCGGCGGCGGCGGCGGCGGCGGCGGCGGCGGCGCGTGCGCGCCCGGCTCGGGCGGTGAGTGCGGAGGGAGCGAGCGCCGGGCCGGGGGGCGCGGGGAGCGCCGAGGGCGGGATCTGCGCGCCGCGCACCCGGGCGGGGGAGGTCGGGGGCCTTGGCGCGCGCGGAGCTGGGGGGCGACGCGGAGCGGCCGCGGGGAGTCGAGAGGTGAGCGGGCCGGGGGCGCCGGGCTGCCGCGCGGGGACACGACCCCCGGCCCTGCCCGGATCCTGCGCCGGGCCCGGAGAATGGGCCCAGCGGCCTCGGGAAAGGGCGCCCCCTGCCGGTAACCGGCGACGAGCCGGGCCGCGCCGGGAGTGGGGGCCGGGGCCGGGGGCGCCGCAGCCCCTCACCCGCGTCTGGGCCCTGAGCGTCCCCCGGGCCTGACTCCGGGCCCCGCAGGCCCCAGACCCCGTGTCTCTGCACCCTCACCCCCACCCCCGCGGATCCGGCGTGCAGGGGGAGGGGGGCCTGGGGCAGGCGGCGCGGAGGACGCTTCCCCAGTGCCCCGGCACCCCGCCTTTGCGCGCTCCCAGGGTCCTAATGTCCCGAGCACCCCTCCCGGTGGAAGGGGGGCCCAGGGCCGTCGCTTTGCGGCGAGCCCGGCCCCTCGGTCTACGGACCCGGCCTTCCCCTGCCCGGGAGGGCTCTGCGGGGTTGCAGGTGGGAGGCGCGGTGCGCTGAGCTCCCGCTGACCCTCAGGGACGGTGGGACGTTATTGCTTCGCAACCTGAGGCGCTGCGGCCACCCCCGCCCTGGCTCCCCGCCCCAGCTGGGCTGTCACCGCGAAGGGAAAAGAGATTCTGCCGGCCTAGCACAGGCCGGGCGGCACCATCGGCCTCCAGCCCGGAGAAAACAGGACTTCAGCACTGACTCTCCTCTTTTAAAGCATGAGCAGGGGAGGTGCTGGGGCGGCTGTCTGTGGGGGGCAGTCACATCTGCAGGCGGTGAGCCCCCCCCACCAGCATGGGGAGCACAGGGTCTGCGGTCGCCGGGTGTGCTCCTGCCCCGCCCCCCCCCCAGCCCTCGGCCCCACCTCTGCCTTCCCAGGGCCTGCTCCCCAATGCCACCTGTTCCCATCCTTTCAGGGCTGGCCTAGACCCCCGGGAGCGCCCCTGAAGGATGTGCTGAGCTCCCCCTGCCCCGGGGTCCGCTCCCGAGCACTGCCCACAGACTGCCCAGGAGCACCCACAGCCCCCCAACCCAAGTCCAGCACCTCAGCGTCCCCCTGCCCCCTCCTGGCCACCGACCAAGAACAGGGGTGCAGGAAGGAAGGACTCTGGTCGGGCGTCTCCCCACCGCACATGGGTCCATGGGATGCAGGGGTCCCAAGCACCGGCCCCCCTCCCAGCCGACTGTGCAGACCAGCCGTGGTATCGCTCTCCCCTCGGGCTCGGGCTCTGCAGGCCTCCCTCTGCGTGGGACCAGCTGTCAGAGCTGGAGGGGCCTCTGAGACCCTCGTGTCTTTGAGGAGCCCAGTCCCAGACAAGGGGGCGACCCTACCCCGCTTCTGCCTCCGGCCCCACACAAGTTCAGCCTTTTCCGATGTGCTTTCCTGCTGCCCACCTGGGCGGAACCCAGCCCCCCGGGGGCCTCGGGTGGGGTGCCAGGAGCATGGGGGGCAGGGGACGCTGCCCAGATGCTTGGCTGCACACGTGGACAGGGCCCACCAGGCCGCACGGCACCCTCAGCGTGTTGCAGGCCTGTAATCCTGGGCTGGGGTCTCTCCCATTCCCAGGCAGGCTCTCTCAGCCTCCCTGGCTTCCATCCACAGCAGGCAGGGATGGCATCTGGCTCCACTGGCGTGTGGGGAGGGCTGCTCCAGTGCGTCCCCCACCAGCTGTCCTGGGAGCCCTGGGCCAGAGCAGTCAGACCCCAGTGTAGGGGTGACCCCCTCCTAAATGCAGGCTCTGCCCTGTTCTGAGAAGGACCATATGGCTCCCGCGTGCTGGGCGCCTGCACCCCTCATCGACTCCAGTGCCTTCCCACGGCTCACTCCCCATTTGGCAGATGAGGACACTGAAGGCCGGAGGGCCACGCCAGCTGGATCCGGTTCCCACTCTGCCCACTAACACCTCGTCTGCAAAATGAGACGGAGGGCACTCAATCCAGCCAGGGCGTTAGCGCTGGTCCAGAGCCCCCCCGGGCCCCCCTTCCCAAGAGAACTCTGCCGGGACTGCGGACACCTTCAGGGTTCACCCAGGCCAACGTGCCTCTGGCCCCCCGCGAGGGTGCCCGCTTCCGGTCCTGGGCCCCTGTGACTGGCAGAGGGCCGGCCTCACTTGCTGAGACAGGCTAGGGGAGGGCAGAGCTGGCTCTGACCTCGGGGCTCTCCTCCCGGCAAAGCGGCTGAGCGGCTGAGCGGGGCGGCACCCTCAGGGAGCAGGGGCCCCTGGAGGCGCGGGCTGGAGGAGGGGTCCTCAGAGGGATTTAGCGGGTGTCCCTTGTGCTCCAGGCCCCCGTCAGGAGAAGGCTGACCCGCTGGGAAACGCAGGCCATGTGTGACTCCAGGGAGCTGCTTCTGGTGTGGCTCCTGGTGCTGGCAGTGGGTGGCACTGAGCACGTCTTCCGGCCTGGGTGAGTTGGGTCTCTGGCCCCTGCGGCGCTGGTGGGGGGGGGCAGCCAGGAGCCCTCAGCCCCCCCCAGGGCCACCCCTGATACTTGGAGGAGCCGCGGCTCTTCCTAGGGGCTCGCGGAGCGTCTCCCTGTGGTGAGGCTGGGAAGCTCCTTCCCCAGAGTGATGCGCCGCTTCTCCCCCCGGCTCCACAGCCGCAGGGTGTGCACTGTCGGGGCTCCCAGGGGCCCCGAGTCCGAGTCATTTGTGCAGCGAGTGTACCAGCCCTACCTCACCACCTGTGACGGGCACCGAGCCTGCAGCACCTACCGGTGAGTGCCGCCTGCCCCCCGCAGAGCCCCGTCTGCCACACTTAACGCCTGAGGCCCAGGAGGGCAGATCGCCCCAAGATCGGAAACCCGGGCCCAGAGTGGTCAAAGGACTCGCGAGGCCACATTGAGTGGGTGGCAGAGGCCCGTGTCCGTGTTGACTTAGGCAGAAGTCCCAGGCTGTGACAAGCTCAGCCGTCGTTCCTGCCCGGCTCCCCGCCCTCGTCTCTGGAGGGGCCCCCGTCTTCCCTGCTCCTCTCTACTTTGGGCTCCTGACGTTGCTGGCTGCAAGTTCTTATCCACTTGAGATGATGCCTGCCTCCCTGAACCCTGCCTCCGAGCCCCAGTGGGTTCCCCTCTCCCCGCGACGGCCTGATGGTCACAGCCCCCCACAGCTAGGATACCCCGGACCGCCTCCCTCCCCGCCAGCATGAGGGGGCGTGTCCCTAGCTGGGAACCTGGCTTAAAAAAGATTTTGTTTTCTGCGGGGTTCTCAAAGACCTGCCTGTGGGATGTCCCTGCACCCCCAGCTGGCCAAGAGGGTGAGGGCCTGCCCTCTGCACCTGCCAATGAGGAGGCCGGCCACGGAGGGGCTGGCAAAGCCTCCCTCGGGAGCCCCCCTTCCTGGCTGGGGGGGCAGGGGGCTGGGTGTCCGGGATCCCGAGGCTGCCAGTGGCTCCTGCACTGGTGGTTTGAGCAGTGTGGGCACGGGAGGGCGCCCTCAGCGCCCAGGGGCCCCGCACCCAGGGAGGGAAGGCCGGCGAAGTGCTGGGAAGACCAGTGGGCTCCGCTGACACCTCGCTGCCCCCGCACACGCTGCAGTACCGTCTACAGGACTGCCTACCGCCGCAGCCCCAGCCCGGCCTCCACCAGGCCTCGCTACGCCTGCTGCCCCGGCTGGAAGAGGAGCAGCGGGCTCCCCAGGGCCTGTGGAGCAGGTGAGGGGTGCGGGGCCTTCCCAGGGGCCCCACAGCACCTGGGCAGCCAGTTAGTTGTCGCCCGGTTGTGCCGCGTCCCGTACCCTCTCCAGACCCCCGGGCAGAGCCCTGCTGCTGTTGCCTGAGTGGAGCGCCCCTTCCCCCGCTGCTGCCCCTGCAGGGCCCTGGGCGCCCCCCCAGTGTGTGACAGGCCTCTTCCTCAACAGCAATATGCCAGCCCCCGTGCCAGAACGGAGGGAGCTGTGTCCGGCCGGGCCTCTGCCACTGCCCTGCAGGGTGGCACGGCGACACCTGCCAGACAGGTGAGGCTGGTTCTGCCCCCCGAGGGGAGGGGTCCCGCGGGCGGCGCCCTGGGCAGCCTGCTGACGGGCAGGCGTTGAGGGCCTCCGTGTGGATGCTTCCCGCCCCCCCCCCCCCCCCCCCCCCCCCCCCCCCCCCCCCCAGACGTGGATGAATGCAGTGCCGGCCGGGGCCCCTGCCCTCAGCGCTGCATCAACACCGCGGGCAGCTACTGGTGCCTGTGTCAGGAGGGGCACAGCCCGTCCGCGGATGGTGCGCTCTGCCTGCCCAAGAGAGGGACCCCCAGGGTAGCCCCGAACCCCACAACAGGTAAAGCTCCCGTCCTTGCTGCTGTGCGGGGAGGAGGGACGGGGAGGCCCAGAGGACGGGCCAGGCGCCACCCTGCAGGCTGGGCACTGCGGGGGCAGCGGGGGGCAACCAGCCCTTGGCGGCAGGCCGTCTCTCTGACCTGGGCAAAGCGGGGGTCTTCCCCAGGGGAAAGGTGGGTGGCAGTTTCCTGGGTGCATTGTGGGACAGGTTGCCTAGAGGGGCCTCATCTCGGCCAAGAGAGTGGAAGAAGGCTCCCACGCCGGGCCTTCTCCGTGGCCCCAGCCCGGGCGGCCAGGACACACCACACCCCGCTGCCGACGGTACATTATTACTTTTGGTACGCGCTGTGACACTTCAAACTCGTACCGTGAGTAATAATGCGCTGTCGGCAGCCCGGCACCAGGAGCGCGCGTGGACCTCGGCTTGGACGGCTCGGCACCGCGGGGACCCCGGCGCTGCGGGGCGGGGGTGGGGTGCATCGCGATCTCCGGGCCGGCCTGGGCGCCTACCATAGGGGTAGGCTCACTACGACAGCGGGGCCCGTGGCCGCTCGGGCTTGAGCCCCCATCTCCAGAGCCGTGCCCCACGCTCAGCAGAGGCTGAGAGGCCTCCCGACGGAGATGAGAAGCCGGTGTGGGGGCGGGGCCCGAGGCCGGGCCTGCGCGACTCACCACTGGGAACCCCCAGGAACCAACCACGCGGTAGAGGAGGAGGTGCAGAGGCTTCGGTCGAGGGTGGACGTGCTGGAGCAGGTGAGGCCTGGCTGGGAACCCCCCATTGTCTCCCGTGTGGATCAGGCCCTCAGGGTGGTTGTGGGGCCCAGTGGGGGTGGGCCTGGGAAGGAGGCCTCCGGGTGCTGACAGCCCAGCCCGGGCAGGGGTAGCAGGCTGAGGTTCGGCAGCCCCAGGAGAGTTGGGGCCAGGCTTGGACACACCCCCTTGGGCAGCACAGAGAGCCTCAGCCCAGGTCCACGCCTCCCTTTGTCCCTGCGGTCTTTCCGTGGGACTGTTGGCTTGATGACCCCTTGAAAGCTCTGGTCCTCCCCTCCTAGCTGCCCTGACCCGGGTCCCAGTCACTGGACTGGCCCGTGTGGTGTCCCCCGGTGCCCCCCTGCCTGGCTCTCCGGGCCCAGAAGCTCCCTCTGGTGAACGAGCCAGGTCTGGACGTCGGTAGGCGTCCAGTGCTCCCTAAAAGCCTGGTGGAACAGAGGGTGCCTTCTACCTGCCCCACAGAAGCTGCAGCTGGTGCTGGCCCCGCTGCATAGCTTGGCCTCGAGGGCCCTGGAGCACGGGCTCCCCGACCCCGGCAGCCTCCTGGCCCACTCCTTCCAGCAGCTGGACCGCATCGACTCTCTGAGTGAGCAGATCTCCTTCCTGGAGGAGCAGCTGGGCTCCTGTGAGTGCTGGGGTCCCCACCTGCGGAGCCTGAGGGCTCTGGGGCTGAGGCCAGAGGGCTGACCTGCCTGGCGGGGAAGGTGGGGCGCACTGACCTCTGACCTCAGCCCTTCACCCGTCCACAGGTTCCTGCAAGAAGGAGCTGTGACAGGTCCCCAGCCTGCCGCCACGGTGCGGGGTGGGGCGGGAGGGGTCCTCCTGGTTAGGAATCTAGCTCCCGCCCGGCCAGCACTCCTGCACCCCCACCAGGGGCCCGTGGCCGAGGGAAGGTACGAGGGTCTCGGTCTCTGGGCGCCTCTGACCTGTGTCAGAATAAAATGAAGGTTCAGGAGCTACTGTGTCCTGGTGGACTGTGGAGGGCACTCTGAAGCCACCTGGGCGGGGGGGGCACCTGCTGGCTGCTGGGAGGGAAAAGGGGGCAGCCGTGGGGCAGGGCAGGGGGCTCCAGCCACACAGGGCCCTCCTCCAGAGGGTCGCGGTCCTCCCTCTGCAGGAGGGACTGGAGCAGGTAGTTTCTGGGGAGATGAACCTGGCCCCCGGCTTTACCCCCAGCCAGCAGCCAAAGAGCAAGTCTTCAGCCTCCTTCCCTAGACCCCCAGGATGCCCACCGCCCGATCGGGTGGACGTCCCCACCCACGGAGAACACTACTGCAGGATGACTGTGGGCCTGGCCCCTGGGGGGGGGGGGGAGCGTCAGAGGCTCCCACACCACGCGCACAGGAGGCAGCAAGGGCAGCCTTGAGGGCTGTGGCATCCCGCCCGCCCCCCGAGTGATCACAAATCACCAGCACTTCCCAGATTCCTTTTATAAAAAACAACGGAATGCAGTGCCCGGTCGGCGGTCTTGCTCCCTGAGGCCAGCAGAGCAAGGACCCCTGCTTTCTGGCTCTCCCTGAGGCCCTGGACGCACAGGACTGGGTGCCTGGCCCCCACTCCTGGAGGGCCTGGAAGGCCACGCCCTACCCTGTACCCCGCTGGCCCGGGCAGCAGGGTGAAGGGTCTCGGCTCTGGCTGTCTGCCCTGCGGCTGTCAGCCCGTCTGGGCCTGAACCCACTCCCGGGTCCTGGAGACACAGCGGGGGCTCTGAGGAGGCTCCAGCGGACTCTCCTTTTAGGGAACATCGGAGGCCTGGATCCGAGGCTGGTGACAGGAAGCAGTGTCCTGCATCTGGGGCCCGAATGAAAGTGGGAGACCCAGGCAGGAGCAGGACACAGTGACATTTAGCAGCTGGGGCGGGGGAGGAGGTCCCTCGGTCAGGTCTGCAGTCAGGCCCCGCCCCCTGGCCCGCCCCGTCCGGCCGCCAGGTCCTGCCCCACGTCGGCTAGCGGGTGGGCTGGGAAGCAGGCCCCGCCGTGGCCCCGTTCTCCTGGGGCGTCTTGGAGATGCGGAGGAAGGTGGTCCTCATGACCTGGTGGCAGGTATCCATAAGCTTGGGGACATCAGCGACAGTGAGGCCACTGGTGGGGATGGCATCCAGCACCTCCACCTTGATCGTTCCTGTTGGGAGCAGGGACATCAGTGGCCCGGGTGCCCCACCGGTGCCGCGGCCTCTCCTTGCTCTGGGGTCACCCAAACCCCTTCCTCCTGCTCCCCGGTCACCTGCTGGCCTTCCCTGGGGGCCTCCCAAGGGTCCTGCCAGGCTGGGCTCTTTCCTGGACACCCTGCTCTCGGGGAGGTTGGTTTTAAACTCAAACACGAAACATGAAGCTCCAAGGTCCGCGCTCCTTAGGTTCTGATGACCGCACACACCCCTGCCCCACCCTCCCGGGCACCCCACACCCGCCATCACACTTCCATCCTCCGTGATGGTTCAGGTGGCCCCGGGTCCCAGTTCTGGGGGCAGGACACGCTTGGCTCCTCCCCCCACTGCCCTTCTACCTTTGACCCCACCTTCTCACCCAGGCACCGGCTGCCCACATGCAGGGTCTGGGAGGAAGGGTAGCGGCCCTGAGCTCTATGGCTGGTGGGCGCGGGGGTACCTGGGAGGCTGCTGCTCAGCCTGGGCCTACGTGTGTGGACTCAGGCACCTACCCCACCCTCGGCCAGCCTCTGTTTCTTCATCTGGGAAAAGGGCCCACTACTGGCCAGCTCGGCTCATGGCTGGGATTCCAGACTCTGGTTAGGCTTCTTTCACTCACCAAATGATCACGAAGGGGCAAAGTCTGGCCTATAAGAACCTCCCAGAGACGGGAACCGTTCCAACGGGGGCCTGGGTGTCCTAGTGACTGAGGACAACACATACGCCCACGTGTGCGCACTGGGGGCGGGGCGGGGCAGGGCCTACCTGCGGTGAAGAGCTTTGCCTTTTGGTTGTAGAAGGAGGAGAAGCTGGAGTAAACCACGGGGATGACAGGCACCTGTGGACAGGACACCGCGGTGCCTGAGGACACGCTGGAGCCAGCCCCCAGCCCACCCTGAGCCCCGACGATGAACTAGTGGGGGGCTCCCTGCCTTGCTACCCGCTTGCCTTCTGCCTGAGGAGGTCCTGGAAGTGCCTGTGGCCGCAGGACAAGCATGCTGACCTGCCTCAGGGCCCTTCCACACACTGACCCGTGGGCCAGGGTGGCCCAGAGTTCCATAAACCATCCTACACGTCTTCACTCAAGCATCCCCTCCACCAGGAAGCCTCCTGGGCTGGCACATGTCCATAGGATTCATGTTTGTGCCCCCACTGGGTCCTGATTGACCGGGGTCGGGGGATCAGGGCTGGGTCCAGTAGAGGTCTCTGTGCCCACCCCTCCCCCATCTCGGGGTGGCCGGGGGCGGCTCTAGCCAGGGCATGGGGCAGGGCCTCCGGGTATTCCTGGAAGACGCCAGGGTCACAATCGGCACATGGGGGTAATCATTAACCCCGGCACCAGCAGGGGTGCGGGCTTGGAGGCCACAGTCTGCTAGGCCCCGCAGGGCAGATGGGGGGAAGGGGAAGGGAGAGGACGGCGAAGATGCCTACTCTCCTGGCTGAGGCTGCCCCGCCCCAGCCCTGCCACACCAGTGTCCCCTCCCTCCTCTCCCACCGTCCCTCTCTCCCATGCCCCCAGCCAAGGGAAGTGACATCGGCCCCAGGCGTGTGGCAGGGGTGCCTGCCGCCTCCCAGCTGGGCTTCAGGGCTTGAGAGAGCCTTGCCAAGGCATTGCCAGGCTCAGAGCCCAGGACCCTCCACCCCACGCACCCACTGCATCCGGCATGTGAGTGGGGAGCCCTTGCAGGGAGGGCTCACCTGGCCTTGCTCAGGGCCAGACACCAGGGGGCGCCAGAGGCCCCCTGCCGCAGGTGGCGTCCCCAGGAGCAGACCCCTGCCCAGCCACCTCCCAGACCCCACTGGGCAGGAGGAGAGCCTCTTCCCCTGACCTTGGACGATGGCTTTCCCCTATGTGAACTCCCCCGACGGCATGGGACAGGGTGCCCGTTACCAACCAGGAGACCCTGCCCCGTGGACGGATGCACCCCCAGGGCTCCCGACATCCTCCTAAGCTCCTCTCGGACAGACTGAGCTTTGGAGCAAAGCACAGCGGCAGAGCTTGCAGCGGGCTCTCTCCGGGCCCTGCCCAGCCCTGCCCCTCCGGACCCACTGGCGCCCCCGAACCCCGCCCCGGCCAGCGGTCCTGCGGGACTGAAGAAGCACGGCCGCCTCTGCCTTCCACGCCGACCCCAGCCTCCCTGCGGGGGCCCCTTGCCCTGCCAGCGCCACACAGGTGCTGGAGCTCCAGGCACGGGCACCCCGGTGACGAGTGTGAGTCCCACGGCTCACTGGACTCGATCACACACCAGCCCTAGTGCTCAGAGTGAATGAAGAGGCCAGAGGAACTGCCCTCCTTCACAAGTCAGGAAGCAGCGGCCCCCAGCCCGGCCAGGCGGTCACCTTCGGCCTTAAGCCAACCTGGACCCGCCTCCCTGCCTCCCGGGGAGGGCGGAGCCCAGGCCCACCTGGGTCTGGATCGCCAGGTAGAAGGCACCCTTCTTGAAAGGCAGCAGGTCCCCATTGTCGTTCCTCGTGCCCTCAGGGTAGATCCACACCTTGAGCTGCAGGGGGAGAGGAGGCAGCTGGGGCGGGGCCTCGCCTGGGCCGCCTGGCAGGAGACAACGCGGCGGCGGCGGCGGCGGCGTGAGCTCCCAGCAGCCCCGGCCCTCACTCACGTTGTCCCTGACCATGCGCTGGCCCACTTCGGTCATCACCGTCATGGCGGTCCTGGAGCGCTGCCGGTTGATGAAGAAGACACCCCCGAGGTACATGATGAGCCCCACGGGCCCCATGAAGAGCAGCTCCCGCTTGGCGATCTGCACGCAGCGCTGGGGCAGGGCCTCCATAAGGCCTGCGGTGGCCACGGGACAGCAGGCGGGTGGAGGCCGCGCTCAGAGCCTGGCAGCCACCTTCCCCCACGGAGGGGGGAACCGGCCCCGCGCCCCGGCCACCACCAGGCCTGGGTCGGTCATGCCTTCCCACCGGCTACCGGGCCAAGTCATTTGGCCTCTCAGCCTGCTTCCTGCCTGCAAAGGGAGGGAGCGAAGCAGAGCCCCCAGCTGGCGGTGCCCTGTAGGCAGCTGTCATGTGGCTGCAGGAAGGCACGGGCCCCCGGGCCTGGACCACACCCCGCGCCTGCCGGCTCATCCGGGCCCGGGCTCCACCGCCCTGAAGCATCCCCCACCACCCAGGCTGGGCCTGCAGCCGGGAAGGGCCAGCTCCCCAACCAGCCCCTCGGCAGCCCCGCCTTACCCATCATGTCCAGGATGCTCTGGTGGTTAGAAATGATGACACACGGGTGGTCCACCTCCAGCTTCTGACGCCCCTTTATCTCAAAGCGAATGCCGAACGCGTACTTGAAGCTCCGGACAAACCAACTGATGATGCTAAAGAGAGAGACAGCGTCAGTGAGCAGGGCCCCCGCTTGCCCACTCGCCCGACTGGGGACGGCAATGCAGCGGATGGGCCCCGGCTTGCCCTCCGGCAAAGGGGAGGGTGTTCACTTCCACATCTGCTGTCCAGGGTCCTGCCCTCACCCCCACATCCCTGCTTGCTCAGCTGGAAGGGGGCTGGAGGCGGGCCGGAGGCTGAGAGCCCTCAGGGTCAAAGTGGGTCTGGTCCTTGGCTGTGTCAGAGACTAAAAACCCAAGATGGAGGGGCGCCCGGCTGGCTCAGTTGGTGGAACGGGCCACTCTTGATCTCAGGGTTGTGGGTTCAAGCCCCATGCCGGATGTAGAGATTACTTATAAAATTTAAAAATAATAATTATAGGGGCGCCTGTGCGGCTTAGTTGGTTAAGTGTCCGGCTTTGGCTCAGGTCATGATCTCACAGTTCATGAGTTAAAGCTCCGCGTCAGGCTCTGTGCTGACAGCCCGAAGCCTAGAGCCTGTTCCAGATTCTGTGTCTCTTCTCTGCCCTTCCCCTGCTCACGCTCTGTCTTTTGCTCTCGAAGGTAAATAAGCATCAAAAAAATATTTTTTAATAGTAATAAATAATAAAAACCCGACGCAGAGAGAGGTCCCCACACCCCTGCAGAGGAGGCGGCCCCCACCCACACGCTCTGGGGAAGGAGACCCAGCCTGGAGAAGCGGCCCTCCCCTCAGGGCGCTGCCACACCAGGAAGAAGGCATGCGCCACGTGGAGACTTTGCAGGGTCTGAACACTGCTTCCTGTCCCTGCTGCCGGGACGTGGCCGGGCTTGGCTTCCCCCCTCAGCCCGTCCTCGTGAGCAAGCCCACCGCCCTCTCTGCACAGGGGAAGCCACAGGCTTTCAGAGCCTCAATCTCCGCCCGAGGTCACAGGCGAGAGAGGGAGGGAGCCAGGATGCGTGTGGGCCTGGGGCTCCCCGGGTTCCTGCGGGCGGGTGCCCCAGAGCATCGGGGACCTTCAGGGGCTACGCCCAAGCAGCACGTGGTGGGCATGAGTGGCTACGTCCGTGGGGATGAGTGTGCAGGTGCTGGCTGGCCTTGGAGAGCACAGGGACAGGAAGAGAGGCCTGGGACGCTCTGCTTATACCCCAGAAGGGACCCGTAAGGGGTCCTCGGGGTGACGGAGCCCAAGGCATGAGGCTCCCTGCTCTGCCAGCTCCCTGCAGGGACCCTGTGGGGGGCCGGGGACTGAAGATGGGCCCCCATTGACCCACAGGTTCCTGACCCAGAGTGTCCCCTTCTCCCAGAAGGTTCAGGAACCTCCCAGCCCCCAGGTAGTTGATCCCATCAACAGTCTTAATGGGAAGGAGGGATTTCCCGCTTTGTATGGGAGGGTAAAGTCACGGCCCAAGGCCCAGGGATGGCGCTCAGTAGAGCAGAGACTCAGCACTGGCTCAAAGCCAGACTCTGGTTTTCCAAATTGTCATAAAATACACGTGACCTAAAATGTGCCACCTCTACTGCTGTTAGGGACACACAGCCCAGCGGCATCACACACACTGTTGGGCAACCGTGCCCTCCATCCGTCCCCAGGATGTTCCCACCTTCCCAGACCCCACTCCATCCCACTGGACGCAGGCCCTCCCCTCCCCCCACTCCCCCCACCCCGTGTCTGTGGGTCCGACTCCTCTAGGACCCTCCTGTGAGCGGAGCTTCAGGGCTGCTGGAGCGTCTGCAAGCCAGTCTCCACCCGGCTGCCCCTTCCACAGGACGGAACTCCCGTGGAAGGGTGGCTCTCCAGTCACCCCGTGTTGCAGATGGGGACACTGAGGCCCAGGGAGACGCAGCAGCTACCGTGAGGCTGCTCGGACCATTAGCCCAGCTCCCTCCCCGGCTCTGCCAGCCTCAGCCAGCTCAGGCCACCTGCCCAGAGGTCCCTTCCCGCTCCGGGGCAGCGCTGAGCAGGACTGTGCTCCTCCTCTGGCCGCAATTTCTCATCTACAAAGACCCCTTCTCGGTCACCATTAGGACCGAGGGGACAAGGAGGGGTCGCAAGCAGGTGCTTCGCAAAGACCGGAAATGTCCACTCGCAATCAGAGGGAAGTACATGTGGGCCAGAACCCTGTCCGCATCCCTCACATCAGCGGGCAGGGTGCCGGCACCGCAGAGCCCCGAGGGCAGGCTGGCACCACCGCGCAACGACGCCGGGCAACCAGGCCCCTGTCCCAGGATCCGGTCCTGCACCCCCTCCAGGCTGGTCTGAATTAGAAAAATCTGCAGCTGCCCAGGTGTGTCCCCCCACCTCCAGGGCGGGGGGAAGTGCCGGTAGATTCTAGATTCGCAGTGCACTGGGCGGAGCTGGCGAAAGCCGCGTTCACGCGGGAACGCCCCTTGCCGGCTGCAGACGGTCAGGGGCCACGCCTGAAGTGGACGGCGTTCTCTCTGGGAGAGCCATTTGCCGGCTTCTCCCTCCCTTTCTTTGTATCTCTCTCTCTTTTTCTTTAAAAGTGGTGGTAAAATATACATAACATCTACCATCTTAACCATTCTTAAACGTCCAGTTCAGGGGCATTAATACACCCTACACTGATGTGTGGCCACCTTGTCTGTCTCCAGGACCTTCTCTCTGGTTCCTGTTAGGATTTCTTTTCTGTATCCAGTGGAAGAGATGGGCTGTGGACTGGTTTTTCCAGAACTGTGGAGAATACCGCATATGGACCTCAGGCAGTGGCAGCAGTGGGTGTGGGGGGGAGGAGGGCCCAGGGACAGTGTGCTCTGTGCTCGCACGCGCGCACACACACACACCAACACACACACAGCAGCTGCTGTGACCCCGGCAGGCTGCCACAGCAAGGTGCATGCTGGGATTGGAGAAGGCACCGGTGGTATGTCCCCAGGGGACAAAGCGTTCTCTGCAGGCAGTGCGCCCACCTCTCCCCTTCCTGATGTCACAAGGTTCCAAGACTCGTAAAAGTGGTGAGCGAGGCGAACATTTTAAGTTTCTCAATGCATAAGGAAGCACAGAGGGGACGGGACGCTTCTGGGTGCCCCCAGCGTGCCTCCAGGGAGAGAAAGCGCGGCTCCTCGCCCAACGGGCAGGTGGCAGTGCCCCTCCCCCACACCTGACACCTGGGCAGCACCTGCTGTGTGCAGAGCACCGTGCAAGAGCGTGATGCAACCTTCGCGTCTCGTTCGCACAATAACCCCACACAGTGGGCGCTCCCAATGGCCTCCACCCACAGATGAGGGAGTCCAGGCTCAGCAGTGAAGCGACTTGCCCAAGGTCACACAGCAGGGACCCCAGGATGGGCTGGGACTCGCTCCAAACCTGGTTTTCGGAAAACAAGCGGAAAATGCCAGGGAAGGGCAAGCTGGAGGTGGGGGGATGATCTGGGATTGCAAGATGGAATTCCAGAATTCCAAAAGCTCTTTTGGAGGCTTCCCTCCCTTCCCCGAGGCTCTGTAGACACCGCCCATCGCCCAAAGCCCACGGGAGCGGAGCCACCAAGCAGGAAGTGACGCTATCCCCTCTCAGCCAGCCCGAGGCAGCCACCAGCGTCCTGAGCACCAGCCCCACAGCCCACCTTATCTGAGCGCCCTGCCAGCAGCCACAGGGAGTACGGGGGGGGGGGGGGGGGGCACCTTCTCAGGAGCCGGGAGTCACTGGTGCTGGCCCGGGGACAGGGCCACACCACTGTGGCTGCTGTTCTACCTCCCTGGCCCCCAAGTCCATGATCCCACCCCTCAGGTGGAGCCCAAGTGGCCTGGGGGTGGGCTGAGCGCCTGGCACAGCATTCCAGAAACTCCGCTGCCCGCTGCCACGTGGGTGACAGGTGCCATCTTTCCACCTCCTGGCACGTGGCCCCCCCGGAGCAGGACCGTTCCTCGAGCACATGGGCTGTCCTGGCCCTTGGTGGATCTTTCTCAGGAGCCTTCTACTTAACCTGGCCTTGAACCCCCTAGAAGCTCTGAGCACTATGAACGCCGCAGATCCTTTCCAGGGCCCCAGGGAGCCCAGGCTCCTTCTGCACTTGGCCTGAGGACACCTTCCCAAGCTCTAGGTGAGCCAGGCCCGGATCCTCCTCCCTAGCTGTGATCTTGGACAATGCACTTGACCTCACTAACCTTCCGTGTCTGCCTGTGAAAGGGGAAAGGTGTGGACATTGAGCCGATGAGGCTGGGACCCCAGGAGCACCTGAAACAGGGGTGTCCCGAGTGGATAAAAAGAATCCAAAGTAGCTGAGAGTGAGAGCCCCTGCCCCTCCCCCGCCAGCACGCGCTCCACAGCTGGAGGGAAGTTCAAGGCCAGCCCCAGGCCACCGGCTGACCTGTGCCCTCGGCCCTTGGACTTGGGCTAGGGTGCTCGCGGGAGGTCTGGGCAGCTGTTTCAGCGGAGGCGCGCCAGTCCTCAGCCAGACCCCTCTGGGTTTGCCCCCAGGAGCAAGGTCTCCATCGATCTGCTCAGGGGACAGGAGGCTCCAGAGAGGCCACCTGGTGGAGCAGGGGTGTTTTCCGCGAGTCTTAAGAGGTGGAGCATAAGGAGGGGACAGGAGCCGGGGGGGGGGGGGGGGGGGGGGGGGTTCCAGCCTGTGCAGGAGGAAGCCCACAGGTGTCGGGAGGCGCGGGCACGGGCGGGAATGGGGTGCACACCAGGGGGCCGGAAGGAGGTGGGTCCAGCAAACTGTCAGTCACAACGCAGGGGCTCTGAGGAGCGCATCTGGGGGAAGACACTGCCCCTGGCCGTCCTACCCCAAGCAAAACAAAGGCAGGCTTTCCTGCAAAACCAGGGCCCCCGGCCAGCCCTCATGGGCCACTCGGACTGCACTGTGTCCCCCTCCACGCACCCCTCCCCACCCGGACTGCCAAGTGGCTGGCAGCGCTGGCTAAGAGGCTGGGCTGTTCTGGGTTCAAACCCTGACCGACATCGATAAGCCCCGATGTCTGGCGGAAACAATGCATCGGCTGCACACAGTGCCCCACGGCCCCACCTCGCTTGCAGCTAAGGGCTGCGCCACCTGGGTCCTGACACTTCAGACAGACGCAGAGGCAGGCGGCCGGTCCCGGACGTGCTGCCACACTGGACCCCACACTGGACCCCGAGAATGGCAGGGCCTCAGGCCCAGGGGCCGGGAGCTTTCTGCGGGCCTGGGCCGCCCAGCTCTGGTCTCCCTCAGTGCACAAAACAGTAAAGGCTCTTGGTTAAGCCGCTGTTACTAGCGTTTCCTGATCCTGCAGCGGAACCGAATTCTCACTTGCGTGGCACAGAAAAGCTTTGTTTTTTTCTCCATCAAATGGGTGTATTTAGAATATCTCCTCCTGGAATGAGGAAACATGACCTCATACTCCTCCACCCAACCCAGCGAACAGGGCACAACCAGCCTGGCAGGGGTTCTTAGTCTCAGCCCCCAGACGAGCCAGAGGCTCCTCAGCTCCTCTGTTCCCATTACTGTTCCCTGCACATTCAGAACTGGAGTCTAACAGTCAAGAGCTCCTTGGGCTGCTGCCCAGAGCCCCATGGGGAGGGGCTGCTGCTGCTTAGGGAAGCAGGGAAGGGGCAGAGAAGGGCGGCCCCCCCCAGGGCTCCAGGTGCCCAAACCTGGCATCCAGCCCTGCAGGGGCCCTGGCACCACCCTGGCCCCCCAGCGCTGGGTGGGCACGGAGGGAAAGTACAAAGCACTCACTGGGGGGCCATTCCCATGTGTCTGCACCCCAGTTCCGCCCTGTCTCAGCTCTGGGACTCTAGGCAGCCACTTTCCCCGCCCCCAGCACTTTGCAGGCCTTATACCTGCGGGTTTCGGTCACACTTTGGACTCGTCAGCAGTGAGGTGAGGCACAGAATAACGCCTGTCCCCACGGAGGACGTACAACTCCCTACGGGAGACTGGAGTAGAGGCTGTGGCTTCAGGCAAGGTGGCTGCTTCCAGAAGTCAGGGCTGGGCTGGAGAGGGGAGCAGCCAGGCACCCAGGTGCCCCGGGGTCCAGGACAGACTGGTGAGCGAAGGCTTGGCCGAGGGCCTGCAGCCAGGGGGCAGGGAGCCTGTCTGGTCGGCCCTCTGGCATTTCGGCTCCATCCTCCTGAGTCCTGGCCTGGGACAGCCCCCCACCCTGCCCCTTTGGGGGGCTCCTGCTCACAGCATGCACCCCCGTACCCCCACTATCCCTAGTGGGTCTTGAGAGTTATCACTATGACCCACCCCTGTGGGACCTGAGGGGACAGGGGAAGGAGGCTGTGGTCTCTCCCTGGGGAGTATCCTGGGGTGCCCCCCCCCGCACCGATCCTGAGCCTGAATCTGGGGGCTGCCCCAAGGAGGGGAAGGCAGCAGGAAGCCCCACCTCCCCCCCCGCCCCCACTGTGAGAGCCTCCAGGGTCCAGAGGAGGACAGCTGAGTGGCCCAGAATCTCAGGGGAGACGGACTAAGGAGAGCAAGCCCAAGCCGGGGGGCGGGGCCCAGGGCAGGCCCAGTGCTAGTGTGGCCGCCCCGCCAGGTCCAGTCACCAAGTCAGAAAGGAGACTGGTGACTTCTGATGTGACCCCTGGAAGGCAGCTTTGAAGTGTGAGTCAGTGCTTTTAACAGACAAGAAAGCTGCTTGTAAAGAGGCCACCTGATGACGCCCAGTGGGGGGGGACGGTCCCCTCCTCGTCCTGTCACTCCTGAAAACCTGCTCTGAGCCCAGCTCTCCGCCTGCCCCCAGGACGGCTCAGCCCAGGCCTCCCTGTTGCCTCAGAGTCAGATGTGCTGTCCCCTGGCCTGGCTCGTGGCCGGAGGCACCACCTCCAGGAAGCCCCCCCGGCCTGTGGCTCCCGGAACCCACATCCCCCCTCCTGCTCAGAGACCCGTCCCCAGCAAGCGCCAGGCCTTCAGAGATGTGCGCAGCCTCGGGCACACCCGCCCCGCTCTGGGGGCCCCCACCCCTGAAGTAGGCCCTGCCCTTCCCTCCCAGGGGACTCCACGTGGGAAGACGGCCAGAAGGGCCGCCCCTGGGCTGTCCCTGGGGTCTGCACTCCTTTGGGTGCTGGCAGTGGTGGGCGGGGGTGGGGGGTGGCAGAGACCCACTAAGCACCTTCCACTCTGAGCCCTCACCTACTCCGAGTACCACGGGAAGCCACCCCCCAGAAGTGTGGGCCGGCCTTGGCAGCCTGGATGGGCAAGGACCGAGGTGGGGGAAGGCCAGCAACCTTCACCCACTGCCCTGTAGACACAGGGGACAGGGACCTCAGGCAGCAAACAACCTCACAGCAGGCCACGGCCAAGAGGCTGTTGCCAAAGCCACAGAGAGAAATGGTAGCAACCTCCCCCCCCCCCCCCGACGCACACGGGGATCAAGAACCCCACAGGGGAGGAAGGCGCGCCCCTGCTCCCGCAGCCTTGCCCCCCTTGGCCTCTGACCCAGAGAGGCCCCCAACTTACAGCCCAAAGTGACCTCCCCAGCCCACCCCCACCAGCCCACACCACCACACTGTCCCGTCCAGCTCGCAGAGGTCCAGAGGAACATTCCAGGCGCCACTCCCTTCCTTCACCCGGCTTGAGGCTGGGTCCCGGGGGCCCAAACCACCCTGTCCATCAAGGAGCCTCCTACCTTAAGAAGAAGGGAGGGGACGGGAAGGGAAGGGAGCCAGCGCAGGCGTCGGATCACAGGTGCATTCAGCTCGTTCCGCTCGGGGCAGGTAGGCAGGAGGTGCGAGGACCCCGGGGCCCCAGACTCCACAGCGCCCAGGCCAGCCGGGCCCCCACGCCGGGGCAGGCGCCGCAGGCCGGGCGTCCCTCTGCCCGCGGGGGAGCGGGGCTGAGCGGCTCCCCGCCGGCCCTCGGCGGGGCGGAGGGACGCGGGGGCGCGGGGGCCCGAGACCTCCGATCCGTCGGGCAGGGGGCCTCCCGGGCGCGGAGACATTGTGACGCGGGTCCCCGCGGACCCCTGCGCACGCCCCCCACCCCGCGCCGGGAGCCCCGAGGGGCGCGGGCGGGGCAGGAAGGAGGGACAGGAGAAGAAAGTTAGGGAAGCGGAAGCGGGCGGCGGCCGGCGCGCCTCCCGCCCCGGCGCGGCCCCCCCCCCCGGCCCCGAGCTCCCGGTCCGCTTGCCTCATGTTCTCCACCGTCCGGCCGCCGTGGCGCAGCAGGCAGACGAGCGCGGCCAGGGCGGAGGCCGAGAAGCAGAGCGCGCAGTACAGGGAGATCCTGGCGTAGAACCGGGCCGCGCCGCTCAGCTGCACGAGCAGCAGCAGCAGCAGCAGCGCCGCCGTCAGCCACGGCCACAGGTCCATGGCCGCGCGCCCCGCAGCCCCGACGGCGCGCGCCTCGACCCCCCGCGCGGGCTCCCGCGGCGTGCGCGACGGCGGCCTGGGCGCGGGCGGCAGCTGGCGGCGCCCCGCGCGCTCGCGCCTCTTATTGCGAGGGCGGAGGGGCGGGGCGGCCCGGGGCGGGGAGGGCGGCGAGCGCGCCCAGGAAGCGGCTAGGTGAGGCGCGCCCCGCCCCGCGACGCGCCCCCGGGTCACCCAGCCCCGGCGGCGCGTCCCGCTCCCGGCCCCGCCCCCCGCAGCCTCGCCCCACCTCGCGTCCCCCGCATCCGGGCTGCCCCTTAGTCCAGAGCCGGAGCTCTAAAGGCAAAGGCAGCCCGAGGACGCCACCGCCCTGGCAGCCCGGCCGCCGAACAAAGGGGCCCTTGAACCGCACCCCAGTGACTAACGAACGGCCACCCGGGCCATCTGCTCCTTCGGGTCCCCTCCGGCAACTGCAGGGAGACCCGGCTGGCCCCGCCGTTCTCTTTCTAGGGGCCTGGTGGGCGCCCAGTGGAGGCAGGAGGGATGGGGCGGGTTTCTGGGCGGGACTGGGGGTGTCCGCCTCGGTGCCAGGGACAGTGTGTCACCGCTGGCACTGTGGGTGCGCGGCCAGGAGCAGATATCAGGCGACCGCATTCACATCAGCTCAGCGACCAGCCAGCCTGGCGGCATCGGTGCCCTTAGCCTGGCTCGGGGCCGAAGGAGGGGCCCTGCCTGGCGCCCAGATTACCTCCGTGGGGACAGCAAACGGGTCGCACGGGGCAGGCTGGGGCTGTAAAGCCACGTCTCCGTCCTGCCCTCCTCTTCGCCCGGCCAGGGAGCTGTGTCCGCTGCAATGTCCACACGTACGCCTGGCGAGGCCTTGGAGAGCGATCCTGGAGGTCTCCTCGGGGTGCCAGAGGCTCAGGCAACGTCACTGCCACTGAAATGCTCTCCTGACACCCCGAAACTGGCCTGTTTTCGCGCACAAATACAAAAGCTTTGCTCTTCAGATGAATGGGGGCCTCTGGCTGTAAGGAGGTGGGGTTCCCTGCGTGGCTGCTCATTCCCAGGCGTCCCTAGCATTCCGGCCGCCCCACGCCTGCCGTTACCTGCGAGAGCTTCCCGGTTCAGTCTCGTTCCCAGTCGGTGGGGCCATCGCTTTGTGTCGGTGTCTAGAGCCCAGCAGGTGTCTCCCCGTGTCCGCAGGCTGGAGGACTTACGGCCCCCTGGGACCGAAGGACAGGAAGCAGGTGGGTGGGAGAGGGTGCCCCGCACCCTGGGGTGTGCAGGGAGCCGGCGGAGGCGGGGCCGCGGAGGGCTTCTCTGAGGGTGTCTTCAGCTGCAGGTGCTGAGGGAGTCCCCGAAGGATGAATGGAGCCCCGTCTACACGGACCCGCAGGGCAGAAAGCGCTGCTTTACCCACTGCTTCCTTCCCAGGGGGCCCCCTCCACCTGTCACTCACCTCCCCCGGCACCCTTTTCCTAACACTTCCTACGACTTAGTTTGTGTGTTTGCTGAACTTCGCTGAACCCAGACAGGGGGCCGCTTCATCGGGACTCTTCTTTTTTTTTTTTTTTTTTAATGTTTTATTTATTTCTAGGAGAGAGAGAGAAAGAGAGAGAGAGACAGCGTGAGCAGGGGAGGGTCAGAGAGAGAGGGAGTCACAGACTGAAACAGGCTCCAGGCTCCGAGCTGGCAGTCAGCACGGAGCCCGACACGGGGCTCGAACCCACGAACCGCGAGATCATGACTAAGCGAAAGTCGGACGCTTCACCGACTGAGCCCCCCAGGCGCCCCCTCATCGGGACTCTTCTGTCCTCCCTGGGGAATGACTGGCACTGACAACCTGGCCCCCTCGCAGGAAGTTCTCCCGAGGAATGTTCTCCAGAGCAGTGCGTCCCCGTTGTACAGACGGGAAACAGGCTCCCAGAGGTAGGGGCCGCCCAGCCAGGAAGTGACAGGGAGGGAGACCGGCCCTGGTAGCTGTGTCCCATGCCCGGAGGCCGCCAGGCACGGGGGCCGGGGGGGTGGGGGGAGAGCTGCCCTCTCCTCCTCTTCTTCCAACTCCCAGGGGTGGCGGTTCTGGGCCCACTGCCAGGTCCTCATCCGGATGGAGAGGCTGTTACCCAACTTCACCTTCTTCCCAGTCTCGTCCCGGGGAAGTGTTATAACAGTTTTCCTCGGCTAGGGAAGGGCAGAGGGGCGAGAGGGGCGGGGGCTGGGGAGCGGTCTTCAAGGCGGGGCTGAAAGAACTACTCAATACTTTACTGTGCCGACCTATTTGGAAAGCTAACAACACCTTTTTGTTTCCAGAAAGTGAAACCCCAAAGAATCTTCTGGGTTGGTGGAGGCCCTGAGAAAAGAGATTTTCTCTAACAGCAGCCATCCTCACATAGGTAGGGACCGGCGTGGCTCCCCTCGGGGTCCACCCCAGAGCATGGCCAGAGCAGAGAGGCTGTGGTGCCCCGAGTCCCCGGGGTGACCCGGGAGTCCGCCCGGTCCCTGCCTGATAACAGCTGAGAGCCCTCCCGGGCATTTGCTGGGGCTCATCCAGATAGCTAGCACATGACACCAGGTGACACAATCAAGGCTGGGCTGGCGCCCCCTCCTGAGGCCCGCGTGAGCCCGCAGCCAAGGGGAGGGGAGCCCCGTGGGTGCCAGGTGCTGGTGTTGGGGGAGAGGGAGCCGGCGGCCTCCCGGACACGCGGGCTCCCACAGGCAGAGCCACAGAGGCGCGCCGCCCACCTGCCTACCCACCCAGGGCCTCCCGCCAGGGCCGGGGTGCGGCCCTGGGGTCTGCGTGTGTCTCTCTCGGGTTGCGCGGCGAGTCTGGAGGGAAGGGCCAAGGCGCTCCACTCCTGGAAGGGAGCCCTGTGTGACCCCCTCCTCACCACCTGGCACCCGGGACAGGGGTGGGGCGCCTAACCGTCGAAGTCCCAAGGTTTGGCTTCACACTGCAAGTTACCCAGTGCCAGGGCCTCCGTCTCTCATGAGGACACTGGTGTCACCTAGCGGGGCTGGGATGGAAGGAGCGCGTGGCCCCGGCCGGCCCCACAGGGGCCACTCCTGACTTCGCCTCTTGAGTCTGGAGGTGGGTTCCTCTCTCTTCAAACCTGCCCAGGGGGAGGTAGGAGTGGGACCAGTATGAAAGCCCGGGAGGGGGTATCTCAGAGATCACACAGGGTCGGGGGTGGGGGCTGGGAGCCTGGGATGGGGCGGGGTGGGGGCTGCGCGTGCCAGGCTGGACTGCCCGGGGCTGGGGG
>NW_024081456.1:0-31973 GCF_003009895.1 Hyaena hyaena | reverse complement strand
GGCTGCACATGCCAGGCTGGGCTGCCCGGGGCTGGGGGGGCTGCACAAGCCAGGCTGGGCTGCCCGGGGCTGGGGGTCCTGCACATGCCAGGCTGGGCTGCCCGGGGCTGGGGGTCCTGCACATGCCAGGCTGGGCTGCCCGGGGCTGGGGGGGGCAGGGCGCTCAGGCAGAACTCGCCGAGCCCTGCGTGTTTCCAGGCGTCTTGCACACTCCAACGCCTCCTGCCACCTGTAAATCAAGCGGCCTGTGAATCTTTCATGGGCTTGTACTTAAAAATAGATGAGGTGAGGCCTCTGGGCCCGATTCCCAGGTCTCTGCATGGGCAGTGCCAGGGCCACAAAGTCCGTGGGGAGGCGGGGAGGTGGGTGAGGGCTGCCCGCCAGGGCACGCGGAGCCCGGGATGTGTGGCCCCGGGGCTCAGGCACATCGCCACCTGGAGGCGGTGTCTGGAGCTCCTGGGCCGCGGTCTGGGAGCCGAGGAGCAGCATCCAGGGAGGCGCTTCTCCTAGAGGACTTTTGGGCTGGGGCACGGAGGGACAGCAGGGCACAGGGAGAAAGGCGGGGGGGTAGGGAGACACCGCCGGGCAGAGGAGGGGAGGAGACGCCCCGGGGGAGCCAGGGCCAGAGGTCTGGTGTCCGGAAGAGCTGGGCCCCCACGTGGCAGCCCCCCCCCCAGCCAATCGCACCCATGACGTGCGTGTCCGACCTCTGTGTTTGAGGCTCTACCAGCAAGCAGAACCTCAGGTCTCAGATGGGGCCTCGCAGATGGCCTCGCCCACCCCCCACCCCAACAGACAAGAACACAGGGGCCCGAGAAGGCATCCCAGGGACCCCAGGCAGCGAGATGAAGCAGGAGCCCAGAGGCAGACCCAGGTGGCCCCCAGCCCCCAGGTGACTTGGGACCAGCCCTTCCTCCCGGGGCCTCAGTTTCCCTGTCTGTGCGCAGTGGGCCAGGATGGGTGCCTGGGAGCCTGGGAGTGAGACACCAGGCCTGCCCTCTGGTCAGCTCACCCCTGGCCTAGCTGGCATCCAGACGCCATCAGCTGCCCCAGCCCGCCCCAGGCCGGCCCACCGGCTGCCCTCCGCCTTGCCCCGCCCGCTGGCTGGGGAGCTGCCTCTCGGGGCCAAGGAGCCTTGGAGGAGCCCTGGCCCACTCTGTTCCCTGCTCGCTTCTGGGGAGAGAGGAGGCAACGAGCGGTAGAGAAGGGGTGTGGGGCTGGGGGCCCCTCCATCCTGAAGGCCAGCATCCTGCCTCTGGCACGGGGGGCGGGGGGCAGTGAGGCAGGTTGGAATGAGGCCCGAGGGAAGCCTGGGGACCGGGAGGGAGGGAGGAGGGCTGTGCCCTGTCGCCAGGCCCCGGCACCCTTCCCGCAGCCCCCAAGTCAGAGGGCCTGCTCCCCTCCACCAGGCTGTGGCTGGAGGGGGGCTTGTCTGTCCCCCAAGCCAAGCCGGAGGCACCTCGCAAACCCAATCTGGAGACTCAGACTCACCAGTTCAGAGATGAGGCGGAGGAGAGGAGGTTGGGGCCCGACTCTGCAGAGACCGGGGCCCGGGTGCCACCCACCGTCGGTCCTGACCCAACGGGAGCGATGCCGGGGCCTCAGTCCCAGAGCCATGCACCCGGGGTGACGGGGCAGCCCACACAGGGGGTACCCGACCTCTGAGCCAGCCAGGCCCCCAGCGCCTCAGCCTCTCTGTGCGGCTGCCCCCTCCATCCCCAGGGCTTGGGGGCGGCAGGTCTCTGGCAAACGAATGAATGAATGAATGAATGAATGAATGAATGAATGCGACAGTGAGGGAGTGAAGGGAAGGAGTAAATCCTCCCTTACAAGTCAGAGGAGAGCACGTGTGCTGAGGGGAGCCTGTCAGCTCACCGAATACCCGACGGGGCACAATCAGGGACACTGTCCACAGAGACACCAAGGAGCTCTGGAGGCCGCGGCTGCTGGCGGGAGCGGTTGGGGTCTGTCTGTGCAGCCCGGTGGCCGGGACGGTGGTGGCCCTGCAGGTTCCCAGACGCGAGAACGCAAGTCGTGGGGATGGACTGGGCGCAGCTGACCTGCGCGCGGGCCTCAGGTACCACTGCCCCTCCGGCTCTCCATCTTCTCCGTGAGCCCGCCCCACGAGGCTGGGTGTCTGACCTCTGTGTACCCGCACATGCACACTTGCTCGAATGAGGGGGCGGAGTTTTAGACCAATAGCACTGGGACAGGAAGCAGCCCCTGAGGGGTGGAAAGTGAGTCAGAGCCCCTATCTCCATTCATTAGCTCAGTTAAAGTCCAGGTGACTTCATATGTGTACATATAACCAAGGAAACTCCCCCAGGAGCGCAGGGGCCACGGTGGAGGCAGAAGCCTGGCAGGGGGAGATGAGGAATCCGGGTGAAGAGAGAGGCCGAGACACTGCTCAGGACCACTGGGCACAGTTATGCAGGTCGTGCACTGCACAAGTCTAGAGAGCGTCAACAACATTAATTACAACTGGAGCTGACCTCTCAAGAACAACCAGCCCTGGTTCTCTGGCCTTTGACCGCCACCGCACACTTTACCACCTGGAGGCCTGGACAAATGAGTCCTGAGTCTAGCTGAGTGGTTCCTGCTGCCTCATAGGGAAAGGTCAGAGGCAAGGTTCCCCAGTTCAGCCCAGGCCACCCCACCTCACCGGCCTCTGCCTGGATGTCAGCCAGCACTGCTGCCAACATCCACCTGAGTCACCGCTTAGGGCAGGGTTGGCCTCCTGGTGACCCATCCAGACACCAGTCACTGAGCTAATGAGCTTGGAGCCAGAGCATGGCCCGCCCCCGCCCCCTACCCCCCCATGCTTGCGGGCTGCTGTCTGTGCTGTCCTGGGGGCAGGGTCTAGCAAATAAAATACGCGACACTGTAGGAGTTGAGTTTCAGACACATAAGGATCACTTTCTTAGTTATGTGCATCCGTGTAACATAAAACATATTTATACTAAGAAACGTTATTAGTCTTTCTGAAATTCAGATCGGACCGGGGGCCCTGGGTTTTATCTGGCGACCCCTCCCCCATACTAGAGCCGAAGCCCCTGGGTTCTCAGCCAGCCGGGCCTCTGCCAAACGCCGGGCAGCACTGCCCTCTAGTGGACAGAGCCCGGGAGGGCGGAGGCAAGCAGGAGGCGGGGCGAGGGCCGGGGGGAGGAGCTACTGACCACGCCCCCGGCCCGCCCCCCGGCCGCGAGCAGGGCGGGCTCTTGCGGGTGCCGCCCGGATGCCCCGGACGGTGCTCGGCGGGCGGGATGCAGGCGCCCGCGGCTCGGTCGCGGCGGGGCGGTGGGTGCGTCCGGCGCGGGGGCTTCGGCAGGACGGCCCTGCCTTCGGCCCTGGCTGAGCGTGTTCACGGCCTTCCCCTGGGCCCGCAGTCCCGTGCCCCCTCCGCACCACGTCTTCCCCGGGCCCTGCGAGGCGGGGGAGTCGAGCCCCCCGCCCAGCCGCCAAGGCCAAGGCCGGGCGCGCACACCCCTGCGCCCTCCCTTCCGCCGCAGCTCTCCGCACAGACAGCTCTCCCCTGCCTCCCGCCCGCAGCTGGGGTGGGGCAGCCCAGTGCGGTGACCCTGGACTTGGCCTCTGTGGCTCCTTCCTCCGTAAGGATGTACTGAACAGTGTGCTCCGTGACGGAGCTGGGTGTGATTTCAACCACAGGAGTTCACTGTTTTTCTTCCAATATGAAAGGCAGTGAAAACGCTTCTGTGGGCCCCTAGCCGTCTGCGGGCCCTGCGTCCTGAGCTGTGGGCTTTGTGGGCACGGGTCTAGCACGGGCACCATTTCGTAAGGGTCCTGCGGGATCACACCAGCCACTGCTCCCGACCCGGCCCCACCAGGCATGGGCCCTGGGACCAGAGGCGCGGGGTGAGACCGGTTCTAGCGGGTGGACGGGCATGAACCCTGTGCCCGATGCTGGTCTCCTGAGGCCACTTCCCCATCCAGTGGACACAGCAGGGCCACAGCCATGACTCCACCCCTACTCAGAGGAGGGGTCCCTGGAAGCCAGGGGCCAAAGCTGGTGCCTGCAGCTGGTGCCGGACAGACGTGCTCACCGCTGCCTGCCCTCAGCCCTGGGGGGAGGGGAGAGCCCTGCCCCAGCCCTGGAAGTCCCTCTCAGGTCCTGCATCCAGGGGAGGGCCCCACCGGCCCAGTGGGGGGAGATGACCGTACCATCCGCACAGAAGAAGCTCCCAGCAGGCAGCTGGGTGAGAAGCCCGCAGTCGCAGTCACAGATGGGACAGGGCATGGCTGCCAAGCGCACGCCCCTTCCCGGTCAGGGCCTCCCAAGGGCTCGCTGCGCTTCCCTGCTCGCTGCAAGCCCTGTCCTTGCCCAGCTGAAGGCGGTGGCACTGCAGGTGGGTCTGTTGTGTTTTTTTTAAAACGTTTATTTATTTTTGAGAGAGAGACAGAGTGTGAGCAGGGGAGGGTCAGAGAGAGGAGACGCAGAATCCGAAGCAGCTCCAGGCTCTGAGCTGTCAGCACAGAGCCCGACGCGGGGCTTGAACTCTTGCGCCGTGAGATCATGACCTGAGCCGAAGTCAGATGCTCAACTGACTGCGCCCCCCCAGGAGCCCCAGGTGGGTCTGTTTTTATACCAGCTTCTTAATATGCGGGTGGAAGCCAGGCTGACCACGGGAAACAAGACCAGCGTGAAGGGGTCTGGCAGGCACCGAGCATTCAGACCCCACAGTGTCACAGGCAAGCGTCAGCAGGCCCCAGGGGTCCTGGAGAGGTCCGTGACCCCCACGGCCTCCTGGGGAGGACTTGCCTCCAGAGAGCGGAGCCCAGAGGAATGGCCTCGTGCGGAGGCCCCACCGGCCTGGGGCGGGCGGGTCTGTGGGTTCTGATGCGTCTGTGGGCGTCCCACCCCGGAAGCTTGGGTCCCTGGCTTCGGGAGAAGCCTTCCCTTCCCTCTTCCACCCAGCGCCACCCCCCGACACCCAGGCAGTTCACCGCAATCTGTGCTCGTTTGTGATTCTGCGCTTCGAGGCGTGTGCACTAGACCCACGACAGCGATTCTCCCACACTCGCTCCGTGGCAGCCACAGCATGCTCCGACTGCTTCCTGGCGTGACATGGAGGTGCTCCCCACCCCCGTTTTGCACACAGCAAATGACAGTGCGGTGGGTGCCTGGATGGGGATCCTGGCCACCCTGTGAGCTTTCCTCCGAGTGGACCCCCGGAGTGGCGGTACCGGGTGTGTCCAGCAGAGAGATGCAGGCAGGGCTCAGGAGGAGTCGGAGCCACAGACACAGGGCGTGGAGGGTGGGGGCCGGCTGCTGGGGGTGGGGAGGCTCCGTGTGTAACAGGACAGGGCGCAGCCTGGGAAGACGGAGGGCCCTGGAGATGCACTCAGGACACAGCTGCCCAGCGGTGTGAATGTCCCTGACCCCCTGAACTGTGCTCCTAACAACAGTTAAGAGGGTGAGTCCAGTGTTTTGTGTACCTTCCCACAATGACACTGATCATTAAAAAGGCAGTGGGTTTGGGGCGCCTGCGGGGTTTGGTCGCTCGAGCCTCAGACTCTTCGTTCTGGCTCACGTCATGATCTTGCAGTTTGTGAGTTCGAGCCCCACGTTGGGCTCTGTGCTGACAGCGCAGAGCCTGCTTGGGATTCTCTGCTTCTCACTCCTTCTGCCTCCTCCCCTGCCCATTCTCCCATGTGCTCTCTCTGTCTCTCAAAGTAAATAATAGATAAGCAAAAAATAAAGAAAACATCAAATAAATAAACTAAAAAGGCAGCGGGTTTTACCCCCACCCCGGAAGCAGGGGTCTTTCCTTCCCCACTGTCACCCCGACACAACCAGCTCAAAGTCTGTCCCCGAATCCTGCGGGTGTGGTGGGGCCGCGGGGGAGGAAACGTAAGTGAAAGTGGAGAGCGCACTCTCCTTTACAAGAAGTGCCACGCCACGTGTCTGCCCTGGACAGGTTGTGACGTCGACTCCATTTCCTCATCGACTACTGACTCAGAACACCGGCCCCACACGGCGGCCAAGGGCTGCTGTCCCCCGGGAGGCAGCCGGGGAACAGCCCGGGGATCAGAACTGGGTGGGAGGCCAGAGGTCGGTGGCCAGGGGCCGGCGGTGGGGAAGTGAGATAGAGACACAGAGACAGAGAGACACAAGGTGTCCTGGCCAGGTCTCCTAGGTTCCCCGAGATGTCTTCTAGGACTCGGCTCTGGAGCCTCCTCCTCCAGGAGGCCCTCGGGAGCTTCCCAGCTCAGGTGCACGTCTTTTCCGCACACTCGTCTCTCTGTCTCGGCCACCAGGCTAGGGTCCACGGTCGTGCGTGTCTTAACAAGTGAGCACTTGTTGGTGGCTTCTTAGTGACTGACTGCACAGAGTTCCAAGAGCAACGAGAAATCACCAAGGGCTTTGGTGCACGAGGTGAGGTGGGAACAGCTCCCCCTAGTTCATCATGCTGAGTGATCGTGCTGAGTGCACCTGCGGCCAGTGGGCAACGGGTCCTGGGCCCCTGGGGTACTGAGCCACCGTCCTGAGGAGCCCTGGCCAGGCTGGGGGAGAACAGGGACGGCTGCCCCTCCCCCCCCCGCACTGGGGACCCCCTTCCTCCACCTCCTCCCCAGCCGGGACTCGCACTTCCTCCCGTCACAGCTAAAGCAGCCCGGGTGAGGGTTTGCTGTCCGGGGCAGAGGCTTCGCGCACTCTCCACCCCCAGGTCCTGAGTGATGGTGAGGCGCTCGGTACATTCTGACGTGTGAAGGAATCAGTGGACGTCCAACGGCGGACCCTTCCCCGGGCCGACGCCTCCCCCCGCCTCCTGTGCTCACATCACAAGCCACTCACCCCGCTCGCTCCTCCGGGACCCGCTGTGGGCACTGCCCGCCAGGCAGACACGGGCCGTGGAGCTGCCGGCACTTACCTGCCCGACCACGCCGACCACGCCGTCCACGCCGGGGCCCACGGGCTGCCTGGTGCCCTTCCCTCTCCCACCTCCGATCCCACCCTTCCCAGTGCGCTCCCTCCGCGCTGTCCTGAGCCTGCCCGCCGTGTCTGAGGTCGGTTTTCCTGTGCTCCAGCTCTCACCGCCCACGGGCTTGGGGGCCTTCGATTTTGAATTCATGTTCTCTTGACCTTAATTGGTGGGAATCCCATCCACTAAATCGGGGGTCCTGGGAGAGGTTGCAGGCACCTGCCCTTGGGGGGGGGCTTCTGCGGCTCGTCTCGCACCCGCCCCCACCCCCGACAGAACCCAGTTTGTTCCTCATTGGTGGAGAAGGTCCCCGGAGTCCGGAAGCTCAGTGGGAGGGGCCCTTGCATCCAGCAGGGGTGGCCGCCCAGAAAGAGGTGTCCACATCCTCAGCCCAGTGGCCGGGCGTGGGACCTTATTTGGGAGAAGGGTCTCTGCAGATGTGTTGAATCAAGGATCCTGACATGGGTAGGTCACCCTGGATTATCTGGCAGGGGCCCCTAAACCAGTGACCACCATCCTCATAGGACATGCACAGAGGAGAGACAGACAGACACAGGGTGAGGCCGTGGGACGGGAGCGACCGGGCCACAGCCCAGGTCCCCGAGGGCACCCAGAGGGCACCCTGAGGGCGGGCACGGCGCCGCCCACACCTACATCGGGACCTCCAGCCGCAGAACATTGAGAATAAAGTTCTGCTGTTTTAAGTAACCCTTTGTGGTCACAGCGACCCGAGAAAACGCAGTCATGCGCATCTCTGTGCTGGTTCCCTGACCCAGAGCGAATGACCAACCCAGTGCCAGTCCTGGGAGGCTCACTGCTTGGGCCCAGGAGGGAAGCAAGCAGTGTGTGCTGGCAGGGGGCAGGACCAGCAGCTGGCTCTGCTCAGGGGTACCCTGCAATCAGGGCTGGCTACCTGGAGGAGGGGAGGTCTCCCCACAGCCTGACGGATGAATACCCGGGGCAAGAAGTGGGGGAGAAGAGTGCCTTGGGCAGAAGGAACGCACACAGGCCAGAAAAGAGTGGAAGGCTCTCAAGGACCACAGAGTTCTGTCTGGACTGTGGCTGTGGCAGGGACCTGGAGACAGGGCCACGGCGGGGGTGGGGGGCAGGGGCAGCACGGGGCAGGGGTGGGGGGGTCCCTTGAAGACTTACTGGGGCTGAGGATTCACATGCCAGCAGCTGATGCTGGCCGTGGGCGGGACACCCGGGCTCCGGGCCACACTGAGTGTCCTCACAGCCTGGGTGCCAGCTTCCCCGGGGTGAGGGGTCTGAGAGAGCAAGGTGCACGCCAGCAGTCCCACTGTGCCAGGAAGGGGGTCTGGCCACCACACAGTCTTAAGGATGAGTCAGGTGCACCCAGCCGGCCAGGTGGGAACGAAACCACAGCAGGGGATGCTGAGGTCAGACCCAGCGCAGAACTTTCTTACTGTAGCACCACACGCTGGAATGTGTCCGCCGAGGACTCTCCCGGGAGCTCTAAATGGGGGACGATTCCTCCGCGCCTTATGGACGGTCAGCCTGGGGCTCCGAGGGGAGCCGTTGGCTGCAGGCCCAGAATCTTCTTTCTGATTCCACAGCTCAGCCTTCAGCCACCCTCTGACGCCGCCGCCTACAGTGCCCTGGGTGCCCACGACTGCCAGGGGTCACAGGCCACCAGCCTGCCTGCCCCGCTGCGGGTATCTCCCTTTGTCCCCCGCTCTGTCTCCCCGCCCCCGCCCACAACCTGACCCCTGCTCGTCTTTCAGGAGCTTCTCCAGGGATGAAGAGGTCCCCAGGTCCCAGACAGAGGCCGACTGGGCCCTGGGTGCAGGGAGTGGGGGTCCAGGGGAGAGCCTGACATGGATCGGGGGTGGGGGTCAGGGCCTGGGGGGGCTGCGTGGGAGCCCTGGCCGAGGGGACAGCATTCACCAAGCTCGAGGCAGGCAAGAGCAGATGCATTCTGGGACTGGCAAGAACAGTGAGGTGGGGGGGAGGCTCACGGAATAAGGACAGTCTGTGGTCCCGGAGGACCGTGTCACCCAGAGGGAGAGCAAAGCGGGCTAAGCCCCCCCAGGATGGTGCCCTCAGAGTTTTCACAGTTAGGGGCCCCGTGGCGGTGGCCAGCTGGGGCCCTGCAGAGCGTTTATCACGGAAAACAGCTAAAGCCTTTGACCCAGAAATGTCACCTGCGGGCACCCATCCTAAAGTTAATAATTAAGGAATGGGGCATAGACGTAGCCCGAAGGCCACTCACGTAGCCTTGACTCAGGAAGGAGAAAGGTCAGACCATCCTAAACACCCAAGAGGCAACTTGTTACATAAATGAGGGTCCGTTCAGGCAGCAGAAATCGCATCGCCCTGGAAATGGCGCTGGGGCCCTGGGCTCGCAGACCCACCCGTTAGAAGGGTGGGTCCCTTCTAACGGAGAAGCGTGTGCCCCAGGGCCCCGGAGGTCTGCCCCAGGACCCCGGGGCCACCCAGATTCCCCTCAGGAAGTCCCAGATGCTGGGGAAAAACACGTCTTTCTGAGGCCCGAGGGAAGCTTATCCTTACAATGACGATTAGACCATCTCTGCTATGTATCATCAACATGAAAACACAATGTTTCAAACTTCACTTACAACTGTGGGTCCCCGAGCGTGTGGCTGAGGACTCCAGTTCTGTTGAGAGAAGCAGTTCGGGGAGACGTGGGGGGATGTGGCCGTATTCACAGACCCGCACACGTGTGTGCGTGAGGACAGGCAGGTGCACATGGCCGGCGGGGGCTGAACTGCGCCCCGTCCCACACGCGTGCGTGCAAACAGCCTCGCTGCCCAAACAACAGGCACTTGCTTCTCACGGTTTGGAGCCAGGAGGCTGGGGATCAGGGGCGGCTCCTGGTGAGAACGCCCCTGGCTTGCGGCAGCCACCTTCTCTCTGCGTGCTCACCTGTGGGGGGAGGTGGGGAGACAGAGACATGGAGAGGGAGAGAACTCTGGGCACTAGCCCCCTCGCCCCCTCGTCCCCCGCCTAACAGCATCACACGGGGGTTAGAGCTCAACATGTGAAACGGGACAGGAGTCAGCCCACAGTAAGGCTTCCCCTCGTACGAAAAGAGAGCACGGGTACAGCCAGCTAAAAGTGAACTGGACACGGGAAGGTTTACACACACACACACGTCCCTTAAAAAATCCCACAAAATGACCTGGAGGTTTGCCAAGCCCTCCCCACACGGCACCACCAAAATCGTCACCGTGGAAACAGTCACAGGCGTGCTTATTCCTGGTCAGTCTGTTTCGGCACGGGGTTTCCGGCCGTTCCCGGGGGGCCTCTCTGCCGGCGTCGGGTCCGGAGGCCAGTGTGCCCGCGGGACAGAGCTGGACCCCAGCGCCGCCCCGGGCTTCCGGCTGCGCCCCGGGCTGGGAGAGAGTCACCTGAGTCAGGCGCTGGGACCTCCTACCCACCTTGTACTCCCTTCTTAAGGAATAAAAGTTTTGATCATTTGAGAACGCCGAAATACGTACACGTCATTACAGAGTGGACCGGGGCCCCCTCCCTCTCCCCAGCCCATCCCCCAAAGTGAGCACAGTTAACCGGCTGCTTCTAAACAGAGACCCGCACACGTGTGGACCAGTGCGTGTACACGCACACCACGGGCACACAGCACACGCACGCGGGGGCTCACACGATTGTTAACGATGAAGATGGTACCATTCTACACACACTGCTTTGCGATTTGCTTCTGTCGCCGGAGCGGGTTGAAGGGCGCCCCCGCGTGGCTGTTCTGTCCTCCTGGAACCTATGAGTGTGACCTTTGTGACCTTGGCAGAGGTAATCAAGCATCTAGAGGTGAGACCACCCTGGATTACCTGGACGGGCTCTACTCCCAGCTGCCGCTCTTATGAGAGGAGAGGACACAGCAGGGAACAGACAGGGTCTGGGGGCCTGATGACTCCTGCCCCTTGTCCCGTCCCCGCAGAGAGACGGCCCGCGCCTGGGGAGGCGGCCCTGAGCTCCTGACAGCTTCCGAACTGTCCTCCCCCCTCCCCGGCCCCCAGAGGGGTCACCCTGGGGCCCTGGGAGCTTCCAAGCTTCCACCCCTCTCCAGAAGCCCCCACACACAGAGAAGCTGCCCCCTCCCCGGCGTGCCTAGAAGGTCCATCCCTGCTGGGGAGGCGGCCCTGAGCTCCAGCCTCTGTTTCCCAGCCAGAGTGAGCCCTCGGAGCCACGCACTCCCTGGCTGCTGGTCTGTGCCGCGTCCACGGTGATCCTGGGCCCCCTGGGCTGAAGTTCCAAGTCCAAAGCCCTCGTCAAGGCCCCTCAGGAGCCTGCTGCCGACTCAGACCTCCAACTTCACACCCTGCTGTAGGGCACGCAGGTTCATCCCTGTCTGTTGCCTCTGGGCTTCAGCACACTCTGTTCCTCTGCTGGAACTCCGTTCCTCCCTGGCCGCCCCCGCCCCTCCTCCTGGAGGTCCTGGTGCAGACATGACGCTCCCGGGGCCTGGCCTGGGGCCGCTGGCATCTCACCATGTGCCGGGCTCCTCATTCCCACACCTCCCAGAGCGCCCACCCGGAGGGGACGCCATGGCCCCTGACCTCAGTCCAAAGGTCACTGGGGCCCAGGGTAGTGGGATGGGTTATACCTGGAAAGGCAATTCTCCCGAGGCCTAAGTCTTCATTTCTCCATTTTTCCTGCGACATGCTTGTGCTCAAGAGTACAGGGTACCAGCACCCTGGAGTTTTAGTCGGACCTGTGACTCTCCAGAGGGAGACTACATTTCCCAGCCATCTTTGCAGCAAATAAGGTCATGTGACTAAGCTTATAGAAACTTGCACAGAAATGGTATATTATCTCCAGGTCCTTAAAGGGAGAAGCATGCTTTTCGCTTTGCTCTTCCTCTGTGCTGGAGTGTGGAGGTGATGGGCGGAGCTGGAGCAGCCATTTTTGACCAGAGGACAGAAGCCATGCCTTGAGGACTCCAGCACAAAAAGGCAGAAGGAGTTTAAGCTCCTAACAAGGGCTCTGAGCCCTTGGATGCTTATCCTCTGAGCACCACACGAAAGATAAATAAACTTTTCTCCTGATTCAGCCACTTTTATCTGGGAGTCCCTTGGTGAACCCTGTTACATTTTCGTTAACCCTTGGGCCAGTGATGTAGACGGTGTAGGTATTTGATCTGCGTAGCGAGCTGGATGGTGTCCCTCCAGATTTATATCCACTCGGAACCTCAAAATGGGGCCTATTTGGAAATAGAGTCTTCGAAGGCCATGTGAAGACGCAAAGACAGAGAGGGGACACGCAGGGGGATGGCCGCCGTATGACGACAATGGGAGAGACGGCGGCGAGACAGCCACGGGGATGCTGTCGGGCAGGAAGGACCCTGCCCTAGAGCCTCCGCAGGTGGGCCACCCTGTCCCTTTCAGACTTCTGGTCTCCACAACCCTGGCAGACTCCGCTCCCTTCGTCTTCAGCCTCTTCCATCTGTGCAGCAGGCGCCAGGGGACCAAGATGGTTTGCGCCTTGCAAAACTTCAGGGCTTTTTGTGTTTTTTCGCTCTTTTGCAAAATTACAGGTTAAAGATCCCCTTTTCAGGGCCATGAACTGTAGGAACAAATGACAGCTGCTGATCGTGTGGGGCCACTTGTACAGGCTCACGGTGGCACCAGCTCTCTAACCCCACCTGCCACCGGCCGCCGTTGCCACAGGGATCCATCACGGCGACACCTGGCATCACCAATGGGGTACAACATAGTGGACTTTGTACTGACGTAGAACTGGTCACTGCACACCAGACCCAGCGCCTGCCCAGGGCTGGCTCACCGCTGGGCAGTAGGCGGACACCATCTAGGCCCCTAGCTCCTGGCAAATGACTCCACCAGACTTAGACCCTCATTCGGGGCTATGTATCGCACTTCCTGACCGTGGGTTTCACCTGCGTTCTGCCAAGGTGCTTCTTTTATCACAAAAGACACCCCATGGCAGCCCGGGGCTCAGGTGTCCCCCCCAGCGTGTGGTGTTGCTGAGCCTTGGGATGGCCTTCTCCAAAGTTCACTTATGAGATTTCTGACTCCACTTTGTGCCCTCTTCCAGCCTGAGCACCAGGGCTGTCCCCGGAGAGGCACAGGTCTCTTTGATCCCTTCCTGAGTAATGGCGAGGATGAAAGGGTGGGGGGTGGGGCTACGTAGATCTTTTTTGGATGTTCAGTGTTCTACTCTAGGATGCTTCTTCTTTCATCCTAGGGCACCCTCTGACCACCCTGGGGGGCCTATGGAACACAAAGTTAATTCTGGTCCAGATCCAAGGATAAGGACCACCTGATTGAGGACACCAAGTGCCTGCAGAAATTGCTGGCAATCTGCCCGCTGGAATTTTCTGGAAAACCAGCCTCCAGGGTGCTGGGGAAAGCTGTGAGCACTCCGCTGCAACACCACACAGGAGTTCATCTTTTCAACAAACATGTGTCAGAACACAGCCATGCGCAAAAAAGCCCAAGAAAAATCCCGAAACACAGAACCAAACTCCGAACTACTACCTTGACCTATATCCTATACCATATACAAAAGTTAGCTCCAATGCAATCATTGACCTACACGTAAAACCTAATACAGTCACGCCCCCCCCGCCCCCATCCACAGGGGATACATTCCAAGGCCCCCAGTGGATGCCTAAAACCAAGGATGATACCGAATCCTATATGTACAGACCTATGTTAAAGTTTCATTTGTAAATGAGACACAGAAACAGAGTAACAACAATAACTAAAAATAGAATGCCGCTAGCAATATACTGTAATAAAGTAACACAGCCACAGGCTCTCTGTCAAAATATCTCACTGCCCTGCGCTGCCCTTCTTGTGATGCTGTCCTTGTGATGCTGTGGGAGGATGAGGTGCTCGCGTGATGGGATGAAGGCGGCGAGGGCTGCCGCTGACCTGAGGATCTGCCAGAAGGAAGGTCGGTCAACCTCTTCCACCCTGGACACCAGGGAGTAAATGGCAGACACTGGTGTCCCAAAACCTCCAGAAGAAAACCCAGATGTTTGCACTGCTTAATTAGGCAAAGATTTCTTAGATGTGACAGACGTGAAATGCACAAACCATAGAAGGAAAAAAATGGGTCACCTGGACTTCATCAACATCAGGAGCTTGCGCTCTTTTATTTTATTTATTTCTTTTAGGATCTTGTGCTCTTTGAAAAACACTTAGGAAAACAAAAGACAAGCCACAGGCGTGGAGAAAAATCTCTGCACATCACCTGTTTGATAATGTGGTGGCATCCAGAAGATACAAAGAACTCCCAAAACTCAATAACAAGGAAACAACACAGTAAAAAGGAGACAGGCAAAAATAAATTAAATAAATAATTTTTAAAAATACACGTTTTAGCAGAGAAGCTATACAGGTGGTAAACAGCGCATGAAAAAATGTTCGCGAAGGTCAGTCATAGAAAAATGCAGGTGACAGCCACGTAGAGGCCCCACTGCACGCTAACAGCACGGCCACAGCGGACCAGCAGGTGCCGAGGACCAGGACCGGGGGCACCCTCCGGACGGCCCTGCGGCGGGGGCCCAGGGCGGGGGGGGGGGTCCCGGGCTCACTTCTCAGCAGGCCCCCTCTGCGCGCGGGAAGGGAAAACTTACCTTCACACAAAACCCAAGGTTGAAAGCTGGAGGCCACCCCAGGTCCCCCGGGGGGCGCTGACCGACCCCGACCCCGACCCCCGTGAGGGCGCGCGGCTCCGCAGGCACACGGCCCTGGGTGTATTTCTGGCTTCTGCAGGCGACAGGCCAGACCCCAAGGCTGTCCCTGCTCTTCTCCATTTATGGGCCGCGGGGGCGACGATCAGGGCTGGGGCTCCGGTAGCCTGGAGGTGGGGGCGCTGCTCGCAGCCACCCCGGCGGGACCGCGCACAGAGAAAGGTGCACTCACCGCGTTCCCTGAGTAAATGCAAGAAACAGCCGGGCGCTCACAGCACGTCCGTGCATCCCTCCCGCAGGCCCGGCGGGCAGCCGGCGCGGGTCCCCCTCCCGCGCGTTCCCTCTCCGCGGCCGCACGCGCCCCGGCCTCCCCGGGGGGTCCCGCAGGCGGCCGGCTCGTCCCGCTGCCTGGGGACTCCGCGACAGCTCGCGGTGACAGTCGCGCCACCGAAGCCCGGGGGTGCGGGGCCGGGGCGGGGCCGCGGCTGCCCCCGCCCCCGCCCGCCCCTCCCCGGCTTGCCCCCGCCTCTCTTCCTGCGCCCCCTCCCCTCCCCCGCGTTCCTCCTCCTCCTCCTCCCCNCCTCCTCCTCCTCCTCCCCCCCCGCCTCTCCCCCCTCGCCCCCACCCCCGCCTCTCTCCCGGAGCCCCTCCCCCCTTCCTCCCCCGCCCCTGCCCCTCTCCCGCGCCCGCGCCCGCGGCCCCGCCCGGGCCGGCCGGCGGAGAGCGCCCTCGCGTGGACGTGGACGTGGACGTGGACGTGGGCGCGGGCGCGGGCGCGCAGGGAGGCGGCGGCGGCGGAGGGCGGCCGTTGCGGGCCGGCCCGCGGGGCTGAGGCCGAGCCGAGCCGGGCCCGCGCCCGCCGGGGGCCCACCATGCGGCGGCTGCGGCGCCTGGCGCACCTGGTGCTCTTCTGCCCCTTCTCCAAAGGCCTGCAGGTAGGCGCCCCCGCCCCCCGGCTCCCGTGCCGCCCGAGGGGGGGGGGCCGCGGGCGAGGAGGGGCTGCGGTGGGGGCGTCGCGGGGCCGGCGGAGGCTGCGCCCCTCGGGCTGAAGAAGCCCTTCCCCCACGGGCGGGACCCCCTCCCAGAGGCCCGGAAACCGCGCGGAGTCCATGCCCCTCCTCACTTTGAAGAGGTGAGGTTTGTTTTCCTGTTGTGGAAAACTTGGGACCCCTAGAAACGCTGTCAGAAGGACATAACCTCGCCGTGGGTCATCTCCCAGCCAGCCCGCCCTTAGGGGTGTGCCCTGACACCACCATGACCTTGGAACAATCTCCTCCCCTCCAGGGGGCCGCTGTCTGGAGGGGTTGGGAAGCTTGTCACCTCTGCTTTGGGTGGTCCCAGCCAGGCCAGGCCCACCCCGTGACCGAAATGCAACCCCCCCCTCCCCCGCAGCCCTGTTCAGAGCCGCCCACACCTCCCTGTCCTCTTCAGGCTGTCCTGGGGCAAGAGGGTCCCTGCCAGGGAATGCCCTTGGCCGGGGCCTGGCCGTCCTCCCTGTCCCTCTGGGGAGAAGCCTGGGAGCCGGAAACATTCTGGTTTTGTGTCTGTGGAGACCCCTCCCTGCCCACCTGGAGCCTCAGAGTGCATCCCCGTGTCCGCCCAGCCCTGGGCGACATGGGAGCTGAGGGGTCTGAGGGTGCACCCCCAGGCCTGGGAAGTGGGGTGTGCAATGCTCCCCGCCCCATCCTGGGGGAGGGGCCTCGGCCAGGTTGCTGCAGAGGCCCAGAGCTTGACGGAGGATGGGATGGGCTGGTTCCCAGTGGTTTGAGCCAGGCCCGCCCACCTGCTGTTTGGGGCCACATTCAGAGCCTCAGTTTCCCTGCCCCTGACACACCCTTCTGGGTTAGAGGTAAGGGTTGGTGCCATGGTGCATGCGGGGTGCTGGCGCGTGGGTGACGTGGCTGTTACCCCTGAGTGATTCACCCCACTCCCCAAGTGGCTTGGCCACGGAACCCAGGCCAGGTGGGGTCGGGGAGCTGCATGGGGCCTGCCAAGAATGAACCAGTCCTGCCCCAGGGGCTCACTCGCCGGTGGGAGACCGGACCCTTGGAGGGCAGGCACTGCTCTTAGAGGAAGGACCCGTCTAACCCACCCAGGACCCCGAGTGTGGGGCCCGCGTGCTGGGAGAGCCTGAGGGAGGGCGGTGGTGGTGCCTGTGCGGGCCTGGCTCCTGGGCCTGCAGTCACCCCGGGAGCCTGTCCCCCGGGTCCGCCCCGGGCCCAGCGCCGCTCCGCAGGCCCTCCCAGCCCTCAGCTCGGACGCCCGCTGCCAGCCTTGAGGGCCCTCTTGGAGCTGGAGCCACCAAGGCCCTGCCGGTGCCACCTCACAGCAGTGTCTTCCGACCGTGTCCTGCCAAAGCGACGCCCCCCCCCGCCCCCCCCNCCCCCCCCCCCCCGATTTCACTGCTTTCCTGTTTTTCATTTTGAACAAACGTGCCGGAAGCAGATGTGGTGGCGGGACAAGGGGGGCTGAGGCCCAAACCACCCTGGTCCTCCGGGCTCCCCGCTGGCCCCTGGAGCTCCCCGGGACCCTCCTGCCGCAGCCCCTCCCAGGGCGGGTGCCAGGGAAGCAGGACGTGAGGCCCCCACCCTGTCCTCACCGAGAGCCAGCCCCAGCCTTCAGCGAGGCGGGACCCAGGGCTACAGGACTGCAGCGTGGTCGGGGGGGGGGGTTCTTCCTTTGGGGCCTAGTGGCCTGAGGCTCCGGGCCGTCCTGCTCTCCTGGCCCCTGGGTCCCAGCCGTCTCCTCTGGGGTTCAGCCCGCAGGACTGAGTCATTGGTAACCCCATCCCCTCAGTCGACTGCCCCGCGACTGCAGTGCAGGAGGCCTGTGATTTGCCGGGGCAGGGGGTGGGGAAGGGGGGTGCCCCTGGACCCCGGGGGGTGTGGGAGCTGGGTGGGAGACCGAACCCGCAGCCCACCTGCTTGTGCAAGGGTCTGGGGCCCTCGCACCCTGCCATTCTTCACGTCAGCTGAATCCGGCGGAGGGGCCGAACCCCGACACAGGCTGTTCCCAGCGCACCCCGATGTCTGGGACGGGGTTCTGGCGGTGGGGCCAGGGGCTGCTTACCTTTCATTCTCCGTTGTGGGAAAATACACAGAATGTAAAATTTAGCACCTTAAGCATTTCTGAGGGGTCCGTCACAGCCGTCCCGTCCGTCCGTCCCCAAACCCTGTCCATCTTCCCAGACTGGACTCTGTCCCGTTACACACGGACCCTCCCCTCCCCCCACACCTGTGGGTCCGACTCCTCCAGGGCCTCCTGGGAGTGGATCCTACACGGTTTGTGCTTCTTAACGGGCTCCTCTGAGGACAGTGACCGCAAGGTTCGTCTGTGTTGTAGCCTGTGTCGGGATTCCCTGCCTTTTAGAGTGGATGATGTTCCGTGGTGTGGACGGACCCTGTTGTTTCCCCGCTCACCGACCCTCGGCTTGTGTGTCTCTTTGGCCCTGGGGACAATGCTGGCGTTGCCGTGGGTGTGCGAGGTCACGTCCCTCTGGGCGCCCCGGTGAGGCTGCAGAGGCCCCGCCCCGGCTCAGCCGGAATGACACCCCCCCCCCCCCCCCCGTCAGAGGACCGAGTGCGCCGTGGTGATTTTCCAGCCTGACCTCGTGCAGGGGTTAAAACGTCATCATGAAATGAGAGCAAGACAGGAGAGAATTTGTAAAAAATGTCTTTATCCGTCACAGTAGACTTGCCTGCTCTGTGTGTCCCTTCGGTTTGACATTTATTTTTGCCTGCCCGTGAGGTTTAAAAGTCTGGGAGCCCCAGGCAGCGGCCCCCAGCCCAGAGTGGGTGCACCGAGGGCCGAGGGAGATGGGGAGGAGAGACGCAGGAGTGCCCCTGGGTGGCGGGCAGGGTGCTGGCCCCAGAGGGGGTGGCGGGCAGGCCAGGGTCAGGGAAGGGGGAGGTAAACGCACCCCGAATGCGGCGCTTCCTCACAGGCCGCTCTCCCCCCAGGGCCGGCTGCCGGGCCTCCGGGTCAAGTACGTCTTCCTGGTCTGGCTGGGCATATTCGTGGGCAGCTGGCTGGTGTATGTGCACTACTCGACCTACGCGGAGCTCTGCCGCGGCCACGTCTGCCAGGTGGTTATCGTAAGTGTCGCCTCGGGGGCTGGCTTGGGGTGGCATGCCCTGGGGCCCCTTGCTGCCCCGCCCACAGAGTGGGCCCTGGACCCTCAGGACGCCAGCATGGGGCATCTCTGGCTGGCTGTGGGAGAGGTGGGGAGGGAGGGACAGTGGGGAGGCCGCTGCAGGGGCGCAGTGGGCTGGTGGCTGGGCCTGTTCCTAGATGTTTGGGGGGAGGGCTTGTAGCAGGGAGACTGGGATAGATGGATGTTGGTGGCCCCGAGGGCCCCTCCTGGGCCAGGGGTTCACCTGCGGTTGGGGGGGGGAGTCGCTGCCTGTGACCTCAGTGAGTATGACGCGTGCATGCACCTGTTCCGGCGTGTGAGCCACTCGTGAGTGCATGTTTGTGGGTGTGTGCTCACGCGTGTGCTCATGGGTGTACATGGGGGGCGTGACGAGTTTGAGGGTGCTCCTACACGTGAGGGCACGTGGATTCATGTGTGCGCACCTAGTTGATGCCCTGCTTCTATGGACACTCTGACTTGGGAGGGAGAGAGGGAGTGCGGGCCAGGCCACACCAGCCCACGTGGCACCGCCAGGCCCCAGGCTCCTCTGACCCCACTCAGCACCCTGCATGGCCTTCCTGGGCAGTTTGGAGCCCCTGGTGAGCTGGTGGCCAGCCCCCCGCGATAGGCCTTTGGGACCCGCCCCGCAGCCTCGGGAACTCGGGGCTCTGCACCTGCAGCGGGGCAGCCGGGCAGCCAGGCAGCCGGGCAGATGAAGAGGGGCCTCTGTCCTGGGGGGCTGTGGGACTCAAGCTGGCCTGCTCTGGCCGAGAGCCCACAGGGGCTGAAATTGGGAAAGTCCAGAGGTGGCAGTTGGGGGGGGGGGTTGGAGGTGGGAAAACTCACGTGACAGGGTTTTCAAGAGTGTGGGTTAAGCACTTCCTGAGGGCAGGCCAGCACCGGGCACCGAGGACCCCGTGCCCAACCTTGGGAGGATTTCCCATTTCCTGCCTGTTCCTGGTGCGCTTCAGAAACGCTCACTGGTGGCCTCCGGGAGCCAGGCCTGAGCTGGGCACCAGACGCAGGGCTCTGTCCTCACAGTCCAGGGGGGCTGGGGACACAGCCCACAGGGCAGACGTGGGGCCTCTGGGTGGGGAGAGGCCCTGCTGTGTGGACAGCTCCGTGGGCTCAGGGAGCTAGGTGCAGGGCAGGCGACCACGAGCCCTGACAGGCGGGGGGGGGGGGCTGTGGAGAGGAGTGGAGGGGATGCTGTGTGGCTGGGGTGAGGGCAGCAGGCGGGGCAGGGAGATCTGGGAGGAGGTGAGGGTTCAGGGTCCGGCCTGGGGGTGTGGGGAGCAGCCAACTAGAGGGTCAGCCTGGGGACCAGCAGGGGACTGTCCCCCTCCCAACGAGGGGGAACTGTAGCTCCCGCTCCCCCTCACCCCCCCCCCCGGGGCCTCTCCGGTTGCTGAGAGCCTGGTCCCCGGTCCATGAGGACGTGCCCACCTCGTGAGGGGATCTTCCGTCTCGCACAGTCCCCAGGCGTGTGCACGGCCACACGGCAGGGCCACGGGCAGGGGTTTGGGTCAGGTTCTCCCCGGCCTACCCCTGTCCGGTGGGGACTGGCTTTGAGCTCCTGCCCTGGCCCATCTGCAGGCTGGGAGCAGGCTGGGAGGTGGGGCAACATGCTTCACAGGCCGGATGGGCAGAGGAGCCCTGAGGCCGACACGCTGCCCCCTCAGCCCCTGTGGGAGCCCCTCCCAAGTCCCAGAGGGCAGTGAGCCCCCGCCCGCCCACCTCCAAGGCCCTGCAGTTCCGTGGGGTTTGGGGGGGTCACGCCACTTGTGGTGGAGGGCTTCCCTAGGAGGCGGTGGGATGGGATTTTCTTACTCTGTACCATCTGGACGACGGCCATTGTTGGCGTGACACTGTGGCACAGACCCTCCTGCTCCCCCAGCTGAGCCGCGGCCTCTGGTTTGTCCCAGGGCCCACCCGCCCTCCTCCCCACACGGTGGGCGCCTCGCTCTCCTTCCTCCGAGCCTGGCTCCAGCAAGGGCCTGGGCTCCATGGCAACGGCGATGCATTTCCAGGAATGCACCCCACAGGCTCCAGATGGCCGCACCTCCCGCCCCGAGAAGGGCCGGCCTCCACCACCTCTAGCTTTCCCACCGTCCTCGGGGTCAGCCCAGACCCCTGGGGTTCAGGGCGCCGCTAGAGAAGGGGCCCCACCTGATTACCGCTGGCTAAGCCCTAGGTGATGGACACCGGGAGGAGCCGCACCAGTGCCCCCAGCTGGCGGGCTTCTTCTAGGTCACCCTTGGGGCAGGGGCGGGGCCCACGCCAGGGAGAAGCAGACTCCCAGACTGGGCGGGGGAGGGGAGGGAGCCGGAGGGAGGGGCAGGCAGCCTCCATCCAATCGGACTCTGAGGGCCTGGCAGCTTTTGAGGCCGCAGTGAGCAGAGGCCCTTGGCAGGTGGGTGGGCGCCTGGCCCTCCAGGGAGCCTCAGGTGTGGCCGAGGCCGCAGCGGTGGTGGTGGCGCCCGTGCCCTCCCAGAGAGGCAGAACCAGGTTTGAGAACCCGGGGGCGCCCGGCAGGTGTGGTGGGGCCTTGAGCTGCCAACCGCGGGGTGCGACATGTGGACGACGGGGTGAGGCCGCGCCAGGGGAGGGGCCCCACCTCCTCAGGCCCCTTCCTGGTGTCCCCCCGTCCCCAGTGTGACCAGTACCACAAGGGCATCATCTCCGGCTCCATCTGCCAGGACTTGTGCAACTTGCACAAAGTGGAGTGGAAGGCCTGCCTGTCCTCCGTCCCCGGCCGGCAGGTAAGCCCGGCGGGTGGGGCGCGGGGCAGGCCTCCACTGCTCTCCTGGGGGCCCGCGGCTCGGACGTCCGCACACAGCACTCCTGTGGCCCCCCAGGTATACAGCGGGCTGTGGCAGGGCAAGGAGGTGACCATCAAGTGCGGCATTGAGGAGGGCCTCAACCCCAAGGCCAGGGCGGACACAGCCCAGGAGCTGGTGCTGTTTGACAAGCCCACTCGGGGCACCTCGATTAAGGAGTTCCGAGAGATGACCCTCAGCTTTCTCAAGGTCGGTTGGCTCCTGGGGGCCGTGCGGGGTTGAGACCCGGATGTGAGCACGGGGCAGGGGGCAGGCTGCGTGGGGGCCGTACCCATCAGACAGGGGCCTGGCTAGACCTCAGCTGCAAGCAGACCCTCGCTCAGGGGGGCACCCCTGGATGCAGAGGACCCCTTCCCTGGCCTGGGGCATCTGTGGGGGAAGAGCACGGAGCTGTGTGCAGATGGGAGGCGGGGATGGGGGGAGTGGGAGCAGATGCCTCTCACGTCTCTGCTGAGGTGCCCGCTCACAAGCTCCCTGAGCACCGGTGGAGACATGGGGACGGAAAGCCCCAGGAATGGCTTCTGGAGAAATGAAGGCATGCCAGTGGTCAGGGAGGGCTTCCAGGAGGTGGTGAGAGGTCTGCTCACATCCCTGAGTTGTCCCCTCCTCATGCGCCTGGATGGGCTCGCCCAAGCTGGCCGATGCACAGGGTCCCAAGGTCTGAATCAAGCACGTCAAGGGCGGGCATGCTGCCAGCTTAGAAACCCAGCATGAGGTCAAGCCCCCTGGCCCTGAAATGACTCGGGCTCCCTGACCTTTGGTCTCCACTGGCAGGCAAACCTGGGGGACCTGCCGTCCCTGCCAGCGCTGGTCGGGCAAGTCCTGCTCATGGCGGACTTCAACAAGGACAGCCGGGTGTCCCTGGCGGAGGCCAAGTCCGTGTGGGCCCTGCTGCAGCGGAACGAATTTCTGCTGCTGCTGTCCCTGCAGGAGGAGCATGCCTCCAGGCTGCTGGGCTCCTGTGGGGACCTGTACGTCACCGAGGGCGCCCCACACGGCTCCTGGCACGGGGCCGCTCTCCCACCCCTCCTGCGCCCGCTGCTGCCCTCCGCCCTGCACACTGCCCTCCAGCAGTGGCTGGGGCCCGCGTGGCCCTGGAGGGCCAAGATCGCCATCGGGCTGCTGGAGTTCGTGGAAGAGCTCTTCCACGGGGCCTACGGGACCTTCTACATGTGCGAGACGACGCTGGCCAACGTGGGCTACACGGCCAAGTACGACTTCAAGATGGCGGACCTGCAGCAGGTGGCGCCCGAGGCCACTGTGCGCCGCTTCCTGCAGGGCCGTCACTGCGAGCACAGCGCGGACTGCACGTACGGCCGGGACTGCAGGGCCCCCTGCGACAAGCTCATGCGCCAGTGCAAGGGTGACCTCATCCAGCCCAACCTGGCCAAGGTGTGCGAGCTGCTGCGGGACTACCTGCTGCCCGGCGCGCCCGCCGCCCTGCGCGAGGAGCTGGGCAAGCAGCTGCGCACCTGCACCACGCTGAGCGGGCTGGCCAGCCAGGTGGAGGCGCACCACTCCCTGGTGCTGAGCCACCTGAGGACCCTGCTCTGGAAGGAGATCTCCAACACCAAGTTCTCCTGAGTCCCATCCCCGCCCAACACCAGGTTCTCCTGCGTCCTGCCTCCCCCTCAACGCCGCCAAGTTCTCCTGAGTCCCGCCTCCCGCCGGTCCCTCAACCCCCCTCCCCACTCTGGAGGGACTGCTCCTCCCTCCAGCTGCCACCCAGCGGAGGACAGGGCCCAGGACGGGGGCCTGGAGGGCTCCAGCACCCGCCAGGCCTGCCCTCCCAGCTCTCCAGACCCACCAACCAGGCAGCGGGGGCCACGTCGCTGGGGCAAAGCAGAACGGAGCCCACCAGGGGTCGAAGGACCCTCCCCCAAGGTTTTGTGACCTTGAAGAACACGTAATGTAAATAAACGGCTTTTCTGTGAGTGCCCTGGAGTCCCTCATGCTGGACCCTAGGCCAGCCGTCAGCCACCTGGGCTCAGAAGTGGGGGCTGTCCAGGCCGGATGGAAGATACAGTGTGGTCCCCAGGGCCTGGCTGCTGGAAGAGGCCTCAGGGGACATCCCAGGTGGGGTCTCCGAGAGCCCAGCCCCATTGGTGGGGAGGCGGGGAGGGGGCCAGGAGGGGTGGAGATGGGATGGAGGCCAGCCTGCACAGTTAACCCTTATTTTCTCGGTCTAGACCTCCCTCCTGCACTGCCTAGCACATAAAACACATTTGAACTCCACGGATTTCAGTGAACCATTAGATCAAAAATCTGTCATCTGGGAGAATCTATCGGTTTTCCCTGCTCCTCTCCTCTCCGAAGGGAAGCCACAGGAGCCTGATACGCCCCGCCCCCGGGGCTCCCACTGGAGAATGTGAATCTGGGGGCTGTGTGACCCACCCAGCGAAGGGGCAGGAACCTGCCCTGGGGGCAAGCAGAAGTAGGAGGCCTGGGGTCGTGGCTTCAAGACCTCCACACAATGGAGGTCACAGGATGGTCACTTACAGACCCCAGAAACCGCGCCCAGAGTCGCTGCTGCTACTCCAGTGCCCGAGGCCAAGGGTTCCTGCAGGCTGGATTCCAAGGGGCTGTTTAAATCCCTTCCTGGGAAGTGACTCAGGAACTCGGGGCAGACACCCCCAGCCCACGCCCAGGAGAGCAAAGCAGCCCCCCCACCCCTCATTGTGTGCACCCGCCCACACCCCTTCCTCCTGATGGGGCCTCTGCTAAGCAAACTGCGAGGAAAAGCCAAGTCAAGACAGTTTCTTCAAGACGAATTTATTTAAGTTTTGCCAACAGAAAAACACTTTTATTGGGGAAGAAAGTATTAACTCTTTCGGCTTAAATGCTGCTTGCTTAAAAGTGTTAAAAAACAAAAAACAAACCCAGCTGTTATACCCATGCTTTTAGCATTAATTTTTAACACTCATTCTACCTAACGCTTAAACAACTTTTTACCCCCGTCCAGACTTTTCTCCACATGTAGGGGGATGTCCCTGTCAGGACTCTTCTGAAGGCAGAGCCCAAGCTGCTCTGCAGTCACTGCATCAAAACAGAGGCCCAGCCCCCCAATTTATCTTGACCCCTTGGTCTACGCTTTCAATCACCTTTAGTTTCCCTGGATTTTTTGGAGGCAGAACGGGCTCTATTAACTTTTAACACTCCTGCCGATACTCCCACGGGACTGCTTTTCAACACACCAACACGCGTTAGAAAACAAATGCAAAACCTGGTCACATTCTCTACTTAAAATCAGGGAGTCTCTCACCCTGAGCAGACGGCCTGGATTTCCGTGGATGTGGCCCGGCCGGGGTCCACCTGGGCTCTCCACCTGAAAACAGGGCAGGGCGGCCCTCAGTCACAGCCGCCACCCCACGAGGGTTCCCCAGGGCCGACCCCCTCCCCTCGCCAGCGCCATGCTTCAGGGGGTTGCGTACAGGGTTCCAGGTGGCCCCTGCGGTGTCTCCTTGGCAGGACAAAGCCACGTGTGGCCCTCAGGTGTCTCCCACCCCCAGCCCCCTCCTGCTCCCTCCAGGGTCCTCAGAGCAGGTGTGGGGCACAGGCCTGAAGCCCCAGCCACGCGTAGCAGCCAGGGGTGCACCACACACTTGCCCGAAGACTTCCAGAAAGCTCCCCCCAGACAGACCTACAGAATGACTACTTCCAAGAGGGAGACCCTCTCCTGGTCAATCCCAGCGGGCCACCTGCTCGCCTCCACGCACGCCTTGTGGAACACAAGAACCCAAAAACCAAAGCGGCGAGGGCCTTGCTCCGCGGTCCCAGCTGGAAGCCAGAGGTGGGCCTCCCTGGCCCGAGCCCACCAATGCTGCCCACAGCGGCCGTCAGGCCTGTTCGGCTACAAACCATTCTTAGTGCTCACTGTTCTGAGCACTGAGCGTAGAAATAGCCACTTCCTCTCTGCCCCAATGTCACGGGCACAGCAGAGGAGCTGCGTCCGTGGTGCCGGCACGCCCGGCATCTGCAGGGCAGCCGCTGCCCCCCAGGCCCGCCACAGGGAGGGCGGGAATCACCTCACCTCGTGCAGCCTCTCCTCAACCTCAGTACCGACAGGGACGGTCAGTTCCTCAGGCCACGTTCACAGGCTGGCGGTCCCCTTCCTTCCTGCGTTAAGGAACAGGAAAGCTCACCCCCATGGCACCGTGTCACGAAAGCTGGCCTCTGTCATCACCGCCACCCAAACCAGACACCAGCAAACCTCTACTTCCACCCTCTGGCAAGGCAGGAAGCAGGGATGGACTATCGGATGGTGTCCTTCATTCTTCCCATCGCTACGATTTACAACCACGGCTGCTGTGGACGGGGGGACCCTTTGCCCTTCGTGCCGTCACCTGCCAGAGCCCTGGGAGAGGACAGGGACCAGCACGTGGCAGCAGCTTAGCGCCTGGCGTGCCTGGGGGACCGCAGTGCCACCGCACCCTCTCCCCCCAGAGGGCTAACCAGTGCATCAGAAAGCCACAAAACAAGGCCATGGGAGAGGAAACAATGCTTTAGGATTCTGAAAGCCAGAGAAAGCCGGATGGCCGGCCTGGGCCACGGTCTCTGGGTTGTTAAAAACCTGCAACCTGGCCGCTCGAGTTTGTGGCTGCGCGGTGCATCCAGCTTGCTTTCAAGAGGCAGAGTTAACCGCCCATGAAAACGCTTTAACCCAGAGAGTCGTCTCAATGAGGCTAGACTGTTAGGTGGTGGCGCAGTCACCCCCAAAAGGAATTTTTAGGCGCCTTCGTTCTTTTCATCCACGGTGACAGGGAATGCTCAGACCTTCCACGTCAGCCTACCTTAAGGCTACTCACCTCTGCTCGTGGGCGACCCCCTCCGGCCGTCCAACGCAGGACCACCGCACAATGCAGGGCCATCCAGGAGCTGGGAGAGAATTGAAGGGTTTTTTACTCGAGGCTCCAGGCTGCCCGTGAGCATGCCCACATCCAACCCGCTGTCCAGTGTCAGACTATTAATCATCCAGACGTTCACCAGCCGGAACGCTGGGCGTAGATAAGCCTCACTTCTCTCCGCCGCCGAATGACACAGATGTGACACAAACGCAGCCACACCTGCAACGCCTCTGGGGGCAGTGCGCTGGGAAGGCCCAGCACCCAAATGTGAGGAGTCCCTGCGACCACGTGGGTGGTGGCCTGGCCCCCGGTAGGAAAGTCACACACAACAGTTACACTCTGGGGTGGGCCTATTCCAGCACCGCCGCAACAGCTCACCTGAGGCCCCAGGACGCCCTCCCAGGCGCTCAGTCTCCAGCAAATCCCCTAGAGAAAAAAGAAACCAGCACTTTGAGCAAATCCGGCGAACCCACTCAGAGCCACTTCACGTGGACCGTTCTGCTGGCGTCTGGTCTCCAGAGGCCCTGCCACCCGGCCTCCGCGTTCCCAGGAACCCCCAAACCCATTTCCCCGCCCCCCTGGTCCCCGCCTTACTCGAGTGTTGAAACTAAGGTCCCCGCGGTGGCAGCGTATGAAGCCCCAGCCGCTGTGGTCCGCGGCGGCCGGGGACCGGGTCTGGGAACGCCGGGCCCCGCCGGGCCCCCGGCTGAGTAGCAGCGATCGCACCACTGCGCTTAGGAAGCCGCCCGACTTTCAGCCGCCGCCCCCCACGAGGGGATGAATGACGGTCAACTCACTTTTTTATCTATTTATTTATTTTTTAAATGTTTTATTTCTAGGAGAGAGAGAGAGACAGCGTGAGCAGGGGAGGGTCAGAGAGAGAAGGAGTCACAGACTGAAACAGGCTCCAGGCTCCGAGCTGGCAGTCAGCACAGAGCCCGACGCGGGGCTCGAACCCACGAACCGCGAGATCATGACCTGAGCGAAAGTCGGACGCCCAACACCGACTAAGCCACCCAGGCGCCCCGGTCAACTCACTTTTTAAAGCTTAACACGGCCACGGTGGGAGCCCACCGTCTCCGGGAGAGCGCCGGGCGCTACGCTCGGGAAGGTCTGGATCCGCGCGGCACCGGGACTCTGGAAACCAGGCAGCGCAGGGCTGGCGGGGACGCCGCCGCCGCCCGGAAAGGACGCACGTACGCGCGGCCCGCCTTTTATAGCGCGTACGGCGGCCTGCGCGGGCCAAACCGCGCCGTCCCCCGCACGCCGCCGCAGCGCCCCCTCGCGGAGCCCTCCGGCCTCTGCTGCCGCCCGCCGCTCTCCGGGAACCCTCCCCAGAGACAGCCGTCCCGGCCCCGCGGGCAGGAGCTCCCACCCTCTGCCGGTGCCCGCGGCAGCCCTGGGCCCTCCTCCTGTAGCGTGCGACTCTGCGAAACGGAGATCCCGGTGACCCACGTCCCGTGGGTGGCAGGACTGCAGGAGTCAATCTCTGCGAAGCACATGGAACAGGAGCGCTCCGTAACGTAGCGCTTCCTGTCCCGCAGCCCAAGAGCACCCCGAACCCGGGGCCGCCCCTCTGCGAGGCGAAGCGGAGCTGCCGCGGGGGGCACCTCGCCCCTCAGCCCGTCGGGAGGATCCCAGGCAGGGAGCGCCGCCTTCGCCCCCTCGGGAGGGGGCCCCCGGGCGCTGCCTCCCGCCGACCGCGGCGGGGTTAGCGGGGGCACCAGGCAGCGCCCCTCTGCCTCCTCCTGCACGTGGAAGCTTCTGGATCGGGTCGGGAAGGACCCACCACGGATTCATCAGCCCCCTGGTGCTTCTCACAAGCTGGCAGGCAGCTTTGCAGATGGAAGTGACCTATGGAGCCGGGGGCACGTCAGTGTCAGTCACAGCTCAGGACGCATCCACACAGGGCCCATTCGTGCTCCGGGGGCGGAGTGGGGAGTCCCAAGGTGCACCCAGACCTGCCCCCGCCCTCCGCCGCGCCCCGGGCCTGGCCATTTTCGCCACAAGCCCGTTTGGCTATGAGCGTTCCCTGCATACTGGGCGGGCAGCACAGATGGAAGCAGCCGGGCCTGGCTTCCTAGGGGCAGGCTGGGCGGCTTTGCGGAAGGAAGCACGCCCTCCCCATTCACCTAACAGCCTGGAGGAGGCGAGGTCCCAGCGGGAGGGACCGGCCAACTCTAGCTGGAGCCCTAACTCTGAGAGAAAGAGGGGTTTCCTATACTCTAGAGACGGTCGCCCTGGCCGACGGGTGGCATTTCTTGGCCACCCGGATCCAGCTGTCAGACTCTGGTCTTGGAAGCCGCTGGCAGCACTGCTGACCTGGGTGACGGTGGCAATGACAGTGGGAACCAGCTGCCCATTGCCCTTTCTGTCCCACTGGGACCGGATGGAGCCCAGGCAGCGGCAGGGTGCCACCTTCTCAAACAGCTCCTGGGGCTCCGGGAGGCGGGGAGTCAGCAGGCCCGGCCACATCCCAGAGCGTGACACCCATGGTCCCGCAGCTCTGGGGAGGGCCCAGGGTTGGAGCTTGCGCTCAGGAAGACGAAGACATGGCTCAACTTTATGGCAACCCCTGGGTCTGTTCCTCCTGCCCACCAGGACGCCCGACACAGGAAGACCCGGACCCCACGCTGCCGGAAGGGAGGCGGCATCTCACTTCCTCCAAGCCCCAGAAGGCAGCTCCCACCTGCCCGAATGGAGGGGGCAGGGGCATCTTGCCCCTGACCCACCGGCCCCCGGCTCCAGCCCCCTGCTCAGCTGCACCCTGCCTGTGGCAGCTGCCCCGAGGGCTGTGTTTTTGTCTCCTGTGTAGTCAAGTTCACATGCTGCCTGTGACCGGAGAACCTCCTGGGCAGATGTGAGGAAGGCCAGCCACAGAGCCCCTGGCATCACCAGACGGGCCAGACCCCGTCCAGCTTCGTGTCTGTCCTGCCTTCTGGAATGGGCACAGCCAGTCTGAGCGGGTGCATGCGGACTGTCCTCCCCAAAGTCCAGGGGATAATTGAGGCCCCAGGTTAACAGCCTTGCCCAGGCCGAATGGGTGGTAATGGTGGAGCCAGGATTGGGACCGTGGAATGGCAAGTCTGGGCAGCCGGTGCCAGAAGGAGGCTTCGCGGCCTCAACCTGCCCAGCCCAGGTACTCACTGCGTCCAGGAGTCTGAGGTTCCTCCTCACTCACTCCGGTTCCTGCAGCCACAGGCAAAGGCTAGGAGGGCTCTGGTGTGGGAGCTGGGTTTACCCTGGCAGGGTCAGATCCTGGATGCAGACATTGGGCCTACAAGTCTTACCTAAGATGACCCCAAAGTCTCCCTCTCCGCATGGAGAGCCTCACACCCACTTTACTGCTCTGATGATTTATCTCCCCGATGTGCCCCCCAGAACCAAGGGTCCCAGTAGTGTTCCCATTCCCTTATCTTCTCCACTGCTGTGATGAATACTTCCCCAAGAAACAGCTTTGAAAACTGTGCCAGAGCTTCTCAGCTGACCCTGGGACAGCACTGCAGGGGGAGGGTCTACACCCGCGAACGCGGATGGGGGCTGCGCACTGTTCTCCCAGAGAGGGGTGCCCGTCCCACGTCTGTCTGGGGATCTGCTGGGGGATCTGCTTCCTCACGTGGTCACCTGGGCTGCTGCTTCCCCAGCCGAAAACCTGCAGGTCTGAAGGTGACCAGCGCTGCCCGTAATGTTTCTGGTTTCTTGTTTCTATCTCTGTCTCTCTTTCTTTATTTCTTTTTTACTGATTTTAAGGGAAAGAGAGAGAGGGAGAGAAAGAATGTCAAGCAGGCTCCACCCTGTCATCACAGAGCCTGAAGTGGGTCCGGAACTCATGAACCATGAGATCGTGGCCTGAGCTGAAACCAAGAGTCAGAGGCTTAACTGAGCCACCCAGGCACCTGTCCCCAGGGTTTCATTAGCCTGAGTCCTTCCGGGTACGTCCCGCATCTCTGACACCTGCTCCCCATGGGGGTCGCCTCCTCCTGGACGTGCAGGTGTTTGGTCATCACCCCTGTGAGCCTATTGGCTTTGGGGCCTTTTCTGGCCCAGAGGCCTGGGAACCCTTTCTCTGGCTTGGGCTTGTGAGGACTGCTTTCCCCTCTGTGGGGCGTCCGTCCAGATTCCTGCATTTCCCTGTTTCTCTTTGGGCCACGGGAGGACCAGCCGTGCCCTGTCTGGCGTCATGCAGACGTGTCCCAGGACGAACAGGGTCTCCACCCCAAGATGGTGTCCATTTTCACCACAAAGGCTTCTTTTTGCACATCGATTCTTTAGCCATCTGGGATTTCAATATCAAATATGAAAAATTTTGTCTCAAAAATCACACACAAGAATTATTGTGTCCCATGTTAAAATATGTTTGCTGACAGATGGCACCTTTTGCATGATTTCATTTATAGGAAACATTCTGAGAAGGTACCGGAACAGAGAGAAAGCAGATGAGGGGTCCCAGGGCCGGGGCAGGGGACGAGTGGGGAGTGAGGGCTTCGGGGACGCGGTGTCCCTTGGGGACTGAGATCCTCTGCTCAGTATCCTGTGGCTGGTCGCCCAGCGCTGTGCGTGCAGTCAGTGCTGAGTCATACGATGTCAAACGTAAAAGTTTTACTGAAAATTAATAAAAAATGAAAACAGAAAATGAAAAAATAAAGCAAGAATTATAAAAAAGATGAGAGAAGGGATGAGGGGAAAAAGGAGGAGACGCTTCTGCGGGGCGTGGAGGGCGGGGGAGGGAGCGGCGCAGGGCTCCGGGCTCAGGTCTTCAGGGTCTCTATTCGGTGATGGCGCCCGTGCAGGGGCAGGAGGAGGGGGATTCACAGGGGTGGGGGGGGAGGGGCAGGGGGAGGAGCAGCCACGTGAGGACGAGCAGCCGCGGGTGGAGGAGAAGCCGGGGGTGGAGGAGCCCCTGCGGGTGGAGGAGCAGCTGCGGGTGGAGGAGAAGCCGGGGGTGGAGGAGCATCTGCTGGTGGAGGAGCAGCTGCTGGTGGAGGAGCAGCTGCGGGTGGAGGAGCAGCCTCAGGGCGAGGAGTCGCCGCAGGGGCAGCAGCAGGACCCAGCTGTCCCCCCTCGGGCGCCCCTGGTCCCTGCACAGGCGCCGGGTCACCTGTGGGCAGCGTGGCCCCCGCGGGACTCGCGCCTGCCTGCGGAGTCTCCGGAGCCCCGGACGCTGCCGGGTCAGGCTCTGGAGCCGCACCGCCTCCGGCTCCTGCACCTGACTCTGCAGAAGCAAAGAGAGCGATGGCAGGAGTGGGTGCAGGTCCTCAGGGTGACAGGAGGCAGGATCCCCGCCCGTGCAGGCCCCTCCAGGAGCCTCTGTAGGGACGCGACCACCCCCCCAGAGCCTCCCAGAGACTCAGCAGCCAGGACCCCTCCCCTGGGCCTCCTCCCCTCTGCAGGCTCCTGGCCCCACCCCAGCCCCTGGGGGCTCCTCCCTGGGCGGCCCAGCACCGACTGGTTCCCCACACCCACAGCCGCCACCCACAGCCTCTCCCCCTCGGGCTCGGCCTCCGGGGCTCCTGGTCCTGAGCAAGGACGGGGGAAGCAGGACCCTGGGAGGGGCCCGGC
>NW_024081455.1:872480-875308 GCF_003009895.1 Hyaena hyaena | reverse complement strand
AATAAAGTTGCTTCCTGGAAAGAAAAGTCTCGGTGTCACGACTCTCTGAGCGAGAATCCTGGAACACTGTGATCTTAGTCCCAAAAGCCCCAGAGTACATTCTACTCTACAGAGTAATATGTAGATATTGAGATGTTGTTTCCAAATGAGAGATGATTTTTGTTTAACTGAGTTATGAATTTTAGAAATAAGGAGTCAAAAAAGTGCTTCTACTTTTCGGTTTTCCCTGTATTACCATTAAGGGGCTGGAGGAGGAGGTGCACAGGGACACAGAAACCTCAGCGATGGCGCACCGGCTCCTGAGCGCTCCTCTCCTGCAGTCCTGCCTCACCCCTGAGGCTGACCCCTGTGGAGTCCAGCGCTGCTCAGAAACTTCTTCCTCTCCCCACTGATGCCCAGGTTCTGCTCAGACATCTCTACCTGACTTCCAGTCCAGACCCCACTCAGGCTCCTCAGTCCGAATCCACTTGAGAGCAGAGAAGTGGGGAGCAGTGTCCCCTGACCTTCCACCCCACGTGCGGCCACAGGACTAAAGAGAAGACCCAGGTGTTCTTTCTTCTCTTGAGCCAGGTCCCCCCTAGGGTCTCCTTCAGTTCCCAGCACCTGGACATTGGCTCAGACGCCAGGGGGCGCCCTCATCCCAGATGATGTTCAGAGTGTGAAGGTTTTTTTTTCTTTTCCTTTTTTTCAAAAGCCACACTGACGAAACCAGGTTCCCCCCTGGACAAATAGATAAGGAAGATATGTGGTATATACACACGTATACATATACACATGATAGAATTTTATGCAGCCATTAAAAAGGATGAGATCTTGCCATTTGTGACAATATAGATGGACAAACAGGGCAGTATGCTGGTAAGTGAAAAAAAGTCAGACTGAGAAAGACAAATACCAAATGATTTCACTCAAATGTGGAATCTAAAAAACAAAAAAAAAATGAATAAAGAAACAAACAGTAGAATCAGACTTATAAGTGCAGAGAATGAACCGAGGGTGGCCAGAGGGAAGGGGTTGGGAGGATGCGCACAATGGGCGAGGGAGTGGGAGACCCTGGCTTCAGTTATGGAAGGAACGGGTCATAGGAATAAAAGGCGCAGCATAGGGAATATTGTCAGTGAGACTGTAACATCACTGTGTGGTGACAGACGGCAGCTATGCTGTGGTGAGCACAGCATGGTGTAGACACAAGGTGAGTCACTGTGTTGTAAACCTTAAAATAATGTAACCTGTGTGTCAGCACTTATTATTCACATAATAAGAAATTAAAAAATTATTAGAAAGAATAAACTATAAAGCATACGAATTTTTATTTATAGGTCAAGGGCATGTGGGTAATTTTTATATTCTTTTGGAAACTCCTCTTAATTGCATAACTTTAAAAACTACATATTTTGCGAAGTAAAATAGTTTAACAACTAAAAGCCAACAATTAGTGAGGGGGGAGAGCCACACTGAAATAATAAGTGCACGTGAAAAAACTGGAAAACCTACATGAAATGGACAAATTCGTAGGAACAGACAACCCATGAAGACTTAATCATGAAGAAACAGACAACCGGACAAGATCCACTGAATCAGTATCAAAACAAAGACACATCCTGGATCAGATGGCTTCACTGGAGAATTATACCAAATATTCCAGGAAGAACAAACACCATTGTCCCCAAAGTCTTTCAAAATTGAAAAAAAGGGAACACTTCCTGACTTGTCTATGTTGCCAGCATTACCAAGATCCTCAAAACAGACAAAGACACTACAAGAAAAGAAAACCACCTTCACTGCCCTTGGACCCAGGCTCCATAGCACTGTACATGAGCCCCAAGCCCTTGCAGAAACCAACCCTGAATCGTGCCCTAAAATAACCTGACCCCAAACTCACTCACTTACAGATATCACCAATGCAGGGATTTAGGAGTGGTGATGACATAAAAGGGGGAAACCATGAGTGGGGCTGGGAGTTGTCAGGGGCAGGTGGCTGTAGTGCCTCCTTTACTCTCATGCCTGCTGTCCTCTCCTGAAGAGGGACAGACTGTCACATTCCAAAATGATGGGTCCATCCTCTCCCATGGCTACAACTGCAGAGAAAACATGCACAGTTACAATAAGGCATGGAAAGTTTAAGTGAGATTGGCAGAAACAGACCCCAATACATATGTGTTTGTGTGGGGTGTGGGGTGAGAAGAGAGACTGGGGTGCAAAAAGAGAAATAATTGTATGAGAGAGGAAGGAGACCCCACATAGAAATAAACAAAACATCCTAACATGGCTACAAGATCGGGGGGCATAAACGTGTCAGGCACCCATTAGGCATCAGGCACCATTGCCTGCACTACATGGTTCAAGACAAAGTCATTAAGGAACAAGGAGACTGTGAAGAGTTGGAGGAACCAGTTTCATGAGATCAATACTCACTGGAGGAGGAAATGTCCATCTCATCAGGCAGCTCACTACTACTGGCCTCAATGTGACCCTGCACCTCACTGAGGATCTTGGCATCTTTTTCATCTGATGCAAACATGATGGTCAAGCCTTTGAGGCCAATTTGCTCAGGTGTCCTGGAAGGAGACAGAGGGTAGCACTGGAAGACTCCAAGGTAGGAAGACACCCAAAAGGAGAGATGAAGAAGTAAGGTATGAAGGCAAGAAATCACGAGGTAGGAATGGACATTGGGATGCCCATGTGGGTGTACTGCTAACCTGATGTAGGTCAGTGTGGGAATACTCAGACATGTAGTAGTTGAAGGCATTGTTTACCTGCTCAATGTCCATGCCTCAGCCACATAGGTTGGTAGCCACAGGAATTCATCATTGAAGATCTTTTTTTTT
>NW_024081455.1:857575-869772 GCF_003009895.1 Hyaena hyaena | reverse complement strand
ATGGACAAATTCGTAGGAACAGACAACCCATGAAGACTTAATCATGAAGAAACAGACAACCGGACAAGATCCACTGAATCAGTATCAAAACAAAGACACATCCTGGATCAGATGGCTTCACTGGAGAATTATACCAAATATTCCAGGAAGAACAAACACCAGTGTCCCCAAAGTCTTTCAAAATTGAAAAAAAGGGAACACTTCCTGACTTGTCTATGTTGCCAGCATTACCAAGATCCTCAAAACAGACAAAGACACTACAAGAAAAGAAAACCACCTTCACTGCCCTTGGACCCAGGCTCCATAGCACTGTACATGAGCCCCAAGCCCTTGCAGAAACCAACCCTGAATCGTGCCCTAAAATAACCTGACCCCAAACTCACTCACTTACAGATATCACCAATGCAGGGATTTAGGAGTGGTGAGTGGCCTTTGAGGCCAATTTGCTCAGGTGTCCTGGAAGGAGACAGAGGGTAGCACTGGAAGACTCCAAGGTAGGAAGACACCCAAAAGGAGAGATGAAGAAGTAAGGTATGAAGGCAAGAAATCACGAGGTAGGAATGGACATTGGGATGCCCATGTGGGTGTACTGCTAACCTGATGTAGGTCAGTGTGGGAATACTCAGACATGTAGTAGTTGAAGGCATTGTTTACCTGCTCAATGTCCATGCCTCAGCCACATAGGTTGGTAGCCACAGGAATTCATCATTGAAGATCTTTTTTTTTAAAAAAAAAATCTTAATGTTTATTTATTTTTGAGAGAGAGAGACAGAGTGTGACCAGGGGAGGGACAGAGAGAGAGAGACACAGAATCCAGAGGAGGCTCCAGGCTCTGAGCTATCAGCATACACAGCTTGAACCCACGAACCACGATATCATAATCTGAGCTGAAGTCAGACACTTAACTGACTGAGCCACCCAGACACCCCCATCACAGAAGATCTTTAAAGTACTAATATCAGTGGGGCACCTGGGAGGCTCAATTGGTTAAGCATCTGACTTCAGCTCAGGTCTTGATCTTGTGGTTCATGAGTTTAAGCCTCACATTGGGGCCTGTGCTGAAACCTCGGCGCCTGGAGCCTACTTCAGATTCTGTGTCTCCCTCTCTACTGTCCCTCCCCCATGCATGCTCTGTGTCTCTCCCTCTCTCTCTCAAAAATAAATAAGCATAAAAAGAAAAAACTACTGATACCAAGAAAGCCTTTGTCAGAAAGGAAATTAGAAATATGTTCACAGTCCCTTCTCTCAATGGTCTCTTTCCTCCCAAGGACAGAAAGCATATTTCCCTCTCTGACTCACCCCTGGGCGTCCCACATTGGATGGCACTTCCCTCATGTGCAGCCCCTTGGTATTCATCAGAGACATCACCAGTTTAGCCACAAAACACACTTATAGTCAATCCTCATCATTCACAGATTGCATATTTGCAAATCTGCCTATTTGTTAAAAATTGTTTTAACTCCCAAATCAATACTTATTGCACTCCTCATCATTCAGGGCCATGCCCAAAGCAGCAAGAATGCTTAGTCACTTAATATGCATTTTCCTGAGGTCACACTTTTTTGTGGAACTTGGAAAAGTGCTTCTCAAAGTTAAAAAGTTGCAAAGACATTCTTGATGTCAGAACACAAAATTTGTGGCCTTACTTTGTCTAATGAAACATGAACTGGGATAATCAGCACAAAATTGTCAACATAATGAAGAAATGGCAAGTGTACAAAATAAGAGGTTTAGAAATAATCCCACCTATGTGGATATTTGATTGTTGTTAGGGAAGAGGAGCATGGATAGAGTTTTTAATGAAAAGTGAATCGACTATTGCCTATTCAAAGGAAAAAATAGATTTCACCCTTTTATTCACACCATACACATGCAGAAAGAAATCAGTTAAAATCTATAATATTTCAGGAAAAATAACAGAAAAATATCTTTATGACTATGATTTAAGAATTTGTTAAAAAGAAGACAGAAGACATTTGCAATAGGGAAAAAAATCCCTATATGTTTTTGCTTAAGACTAATAACTGCTGTTCATCAAAAAATATCATTTTAAAAAGTGAAAAGACAAGCCACACATTAGAAGAAATTATTAGCCACACATATTACCAACCAAGCACTCGTACACAGAATATGAAAAGACTGCTCAGATCAGTGAGAATAAGACAGACTACTTCATGAATAAATGTCCTAATGCTTCCCATTTGCCAAATTTAAATAGAAACCAGAGGGCAAGGGGGCATTTGAAGATATAAGAGTCCATTCCATAAGTGGTTGATAGAGGATGGTCTTCCAGGGCACAGAGCACTGTGAGCACAGGAAAGTGGAGGAATGGGAAACTTACAAAGAAGAAATCTAATAAACATGAATATGGAAATGTGCTTTATCTTCTTCACTGAGGGAAATGCAAATTAGCACCATAATAACAGCATGAATGCAGCTGACAACATGCTGTGTAGAAGAACTGTCTCAAAGGACCATGTGTTGTATGAATCCAATATTAATAAATGTCCAAAATAGGCAAATCTACAGAGACAGAGAGTAGATTTGTGGTTGCCGAGGGCTGGGGAAAAGGAGATGGGAGAAATGAGGGGTGACTACTAATGAGTACAAGGTTTCTTTTAGAGGTGAGTAAAATGTTCTAAAATTAGTTGCTGTGATAGTTTCTCAATTCTGTGAATATTCTAAAATGATTTAATTGTACATATAAGTCAGTGATTGGTATATGAATAAGGTCTCAGTAAAGTTTTAATAAAAACCATAATCAGATAGCATGCTAAATTCAGTAGAATCTCTAAGTTATGCTAACTTGCTTTGAGGAAGTGAGGTAAGGGCAGATGGTGGAGTAGGAGGCATCAGTAATCCACTTTTCCACCTGGACAACAGTGCACTGGTGGAATCTGTCTGATAGAACTGTGATGGAAAGCCGGAGTCCATTGAAAGCTTGCAGCTTACGGGGGAAGGCTTGGGTGGTAAGTTGCAGTTAATTTCAGTCATTTTCAGCCTGATACCATAGATGGGGCTACCATCCCCTGATTCCCAGGCCTGTTGCAGACATCCAGAGTGATTCCTACAGCAATCTGAACACTGCTTGTGGAAGCTAAGGTGAGCAATTAAGGAATATGTGTTCTGATTGATGCTTGCTGCTTTTGGTCAAGGAGGTTCAACAAAGATGTAGGCAACCATGTTTGCAATTCCCACCACGAATATGACAAGCCCTTTCTCCTCTGATTGAAGGAAACTCAAGGGTATTTAAAGACTTTCCCCCACTTCATTTTCCCCTTTTTTCCATTTTGGGAGGGAAGCATATAAGGACTAGACATCAAAAACCAACTGCAAGTACAGAAACATTTAGAAAGTTACACATGCTTGGGGCGCCAGGGGTGGCTTAGTCTGTTAAGCGTCCGACTTTCCCTTAGGTCATGATCTCGCGGTTTGTGGGTTCGAGCCCCGTGTCTGGCTCTGTGATGATTGCCAGCTCAGAGCCTGGAGCCTGTTTCAGAGTCTGTGTCTCCCTCTCTCTCTGACCCTCCCCTGTTCACGCTGTCTTTCTCTCTCTCTCTCCTAGAAATAAATAAAACTTAAAAAAAAAAAAGTTACACATGCTCATGGAAAGTGCGGGCTCAAAAATGATCCGAGAGTTTCTTAAGTTTACATCTTAGATTAATTCCTGGCACAGAGACACTCTACACAACAGATAAACCAAAAACCATAAGCACAAAATAGCAACAAAAAAGCTCTGCAACTGCCGGAGACCGAAACTGCACAGGTCATCCCTGATAGCAAGGCCCAGGGGAAAACCTGTGGGAAAGACTACAAGGCACTCAGAAGAACCCCCTGAAGAATTCTCCTTCTCTACTTAGTTTGTACCTTTTACTCTCACTTCTGCTGTTAGTCTATTCTACAGTTAATATGAAACCAGAATCACCCAAAGTTCCCCCCTTCCTCGAAAATAGAATGTACCTAAATATCATGTCCACCTCCTCAATCAGATGTTGTCTAATGAATATTGTAGCAATTTGCAAAACTGGAGACAGTCCGGTATGCATGGGGTCTATAAGAGACCTATAATTCATTTTCCTTGTATGGGTCTAATTACCAGTAAGAATACATATTATGCCATAAGCAGAGACAAAAACAAGACTTACTAGTTTTGAAGGACTTTCTCGGAAAAGTGTTAGAGAAATATTTGCCTGCTGACCTCAAGCCTGTAAGGCAATTTATGGATTGTTCTGGCCAAAGAATGAGATTGGTAAATGCAGAGACCAAATTCTAGTTGATCCACGTAAAACATTCCCATACATCATCTGTGATAAATGTTGACATTGTTCTTTCTTAGTAAGGGGTTGTGAGAGTCTGTTACCTACAACCGCGGGTACAAGTATATCCTGTTTTTGCATGCCCACTGAATTTAAACAATTAAAGGGCACTGTGATCTCATATATTCTGGCAATATGCTTCACTTATCCTTAGATACCCTGTCATACGTAGTAAAGAATATGTAAAACTTTGTTATGACTACCTGGTTAAATTTTATTGGTTGAAGTGGAAATTATGTACCTTGAATTCACTGTTGTCAAGAAAACTTAGAAATGTTAAGTCCTATGACTGTACTCAAAAAATGTAAATTGTTTAAGCATGATTGTTTGGATTTGCTATATAAAAACCATAAGCTGAAAAATAAATTTGAGCAGTCCACCTGAAGAGGCTGGCTCCGTGTCTTCTTTGCCGATGCCAACCATCACTCTCCTGGCCAACCCTGGCTTGCGGAGGCTGGACTCCTGCATGCAACCTCTGTGGAAGGGGAGAATCTGGTTTCCAGTGTTATCACATAAGATCAAATGTGCAGTTTTCAAAAAAACAAAATCCTAAGGCATACAAAGAAACAGAAAAGCATGACCTATTGAAAGGGAAATCAATCAGTAGAACTGTCTCTGAGAAAGAACAGATGGCAAATCTGCTAGACAAAGATTTTTTTTTCTTTTATAGTTTATTGTCAAATTGGTTTCCATATAACACCCAGTGCTCATCCCAGCCAGTGCCCTCCTCCATGCCCATCAACCCCCTTCCCCCTTTCCCCATCCCCATCAGCCCTCAGTTTGTTCTCAGTATTTAAGAGTCTCTTATGGTTTGCCTCCCTCCTTGTCTTTAACTATTTTTTCTCCTTCCCCTCCCATGTTAAGTTTCACATATGAGTGAAAACATATGGCATCCGTCTTTCTCTGCCTGACTTATTTCACTCAGCATAATACCCTCCAGTTCCATTCACGTTGCTACACATGGCCAGATTTCATTCTTTCTCATTGCCATGTAGTATTCCATTGTATAGACAAAGCACATCTTCCTGATCCATTCGTTTGTTGATGGACACTTAGGTTCTTTCCATGGTTTAGCTATTGTTGAGAGTGCTGCTATGAACATTGGGGTACATGTGCTTCTATGCCTCAGCACTCCTATATCCCTTGTGTAAATTCCTAGCAGTACTATTGCTGGGTCATAAGTGAGTTCTATTGTTAATTTTTTGAGGAACCTCCACACGATTTTCCAGAGGGGCTGTACCAGTTTACATTCCCACCAACAGTGTAGGAGGGTGCCCGTTTCTCCACATCCTCCCCAGCATCTAGAGTCCTCTGATTTGCTCATTTTAGCCACTCTGACTGGCGTGAGGTGGTATCTCAGTGTGGTTTTGATTTGTATTTCCCTGATGAGGAGGGATGCTGAGCATCGTTTCATGTGTCTGTTGGCCATCTGGATGTCCTCTTTGGAGAAGTGTCTGTTCATGTCTTCTGCCCATTTCTTCACTGAATTATTTGCTTTCTGTGTGTGGAGTTTGGTGAGTTTCTTATAGATTTTGGATACTAGCCCTTTATCTGATATGTCATTTGCAACTATCTTTTCCCATTCCGTTGGTTGCCTATTGGTTTTATTGATTGTTTCCTTTGCCGTTCAGAAGACTTTTATCTTGATAAGGTCCCAATAGTTTATTTTTGATCTTGATTCCCTTGCCTTTGGGAATGTGTCAAGTAAGAAATTGCTGTGGTTGAGGTCAAGGAGGTTGTTTCCTGCCTTCTCCTCTAGGGTTTTGATTGTTTCTTGTCTCACATTCAGGTCCTTCATCCATTTCGAGTTTACTTTTGTGTATGGTGTAAGAAAGTGGTCAACTTCATTCCTTTGCATGTTGCTGTCCAGTTCTCCCAGCACCATCTATTAAAGAGGCTGTCTTTTTTCCATTGGATACACTTTCCTGCTTTGTTAAAGATTAGTTGGCCATACATTTTTGGGTCCACTTCTGAGTTCTCAATTCTATTCCATTGGTCTATGTGTTTGTTTTTATGCCAATATCATACTGTCTTGATGATGACAGCTTTGTAGTAGAGGCTAAAGTCTGGGATGGTGATGCCTCTCATTTTGGTTTTCTTCTTCAATATTTCTTTGGCTATTTGGGGTCTTTTGTAGTTCCATACACGTTTTAGGATAGTTTGTTCTAGTTTTGAGAAGTATGCTGGTGCAATTTTGATTGGGATTGCATTGAATGTGTAGATTGCTTTTGGGTAGTAATGACATTTTAACAACATTTACTCTTCCGATCCATGCGCATGGAATGTTTTTCCATTTTTTGTGTTTTCTTCGATTTCCTTCATAAGTTTTTTATAGCTTTCATTATACAGATCTTTTACATCTTTGGTTAAGTTTATTCCTAGGTATTTTATGGTTTTTTGTGTAATTGTGAATGGGATCAGTTTCTTGATTTCTCTTTCTGTTGCTTCATTGTTGATGTATAAATATGCAAATATGCAACCAATTTCTGTACATTGATTTTTGTACCCTACGACTTTGCTGAATTCTTGGATCAGTTCTAGTAGGCTTCTGGTCGTGTCTGTCGGGTTTTCCATGTAGGGTATTATGTCATCTGCGAAAAGTGAAAGTTTGACTTCATCTTTGCCAATTCTGATAGCTTTTATTTCCTTTTGTTGTCTGCTGATGTTAGGACTTTCAGCACTATGTTAAACAACAGTGGTGAGAGTGGACATCCCTGTCGTGATCCTGATCTCAGGAGTAAAGCTCTCAGTTTTTCCCCATTGAGGATGATATTAGCTGTGGGCTTCTCATAAATGGCTTTTATGATGTTTAAGTAAGTTCTTTCTATCCCGACTTTCTTGAGGGTTTTTATTAAGAAGGGATGCTGTATTTTATCAAATGCTTTTTCTGCATCTATTGACGGGATCATATGTTTTTCATCTTTTCTTTTGTTAATGTGATGTATCACATTGATTGATTTGTGAATATTGAACCAGCTCTGTAACCCAGGAATGAATCCCACTTGGTCATGGTGGATAATTCTTTTTATGTGCTGTTAGGTTCAGTTTGTAAGTATCTTGTTGAGGATGTTTGCATCCGCATTCATCAAGGATATTGGCCTGTAGTTCTCTTTTTTATTTTTATTTTTTTTTGCTGGGTCTCTGTCTGGTTTGGGAACCAAAGTGATGCTTGTCTTTGTGGAATGAATCTGGAACTTTTCCTTCCATTTCTATTTTTTGGAATAGCTTGAGAAGAATGGATATTAGCTCTGATTTAAATGTCCGGTAGAGGCAGAGAAGGACCGGTACCATATGTTTTCCTTAAAAGTGGAACAGAAGAAACTTAATAGATGACCATGGGGGAGGGGAAGGGGAAAAATAGTTGGGGAGAAGGAGGGAGGCAAACCATGAGAAACTCTTGAATACTGAGAACAAACTGAGGGCTGATGGTGGTGGGGAAGAGGGGAAAGGGGGTGATAGGGATGGAGGAGGGCACTTCTTGGGATGAGCGCTGGGTGTGATATGGAAACCAACTTGACAGTGAACTATAAAATAAAATAATAATACTAGAAAAAAATAAAAATAAATGTCTGGTAGAATTTCCCAGGGAAGTCACCTGGCCCAGGGCTCTTATTTCTTGGGAGATTTTTGATAACTGATTCAATTTCTTCACTAGTTATGGGTCTGTTCAGATTTTCTATCTCTTCCCATTTCAGTTTTGGTAGTGCGTGTGTGCTTAGGAATTTGTCCATTTCTTCTAGGTTGTCCAGTTTGTTGGCATATAATTTTTTATAGTATTCCCTGATAATTGTTTATATTTCTGAGGGATTGGTTACAATAAATCCATTTTCATTTGTGATTTTGTCTATTTGGGTGCTCTCTCTTTTCTTTTTGAGAAGCCTGGCTAGAGGTTTATCAATTTTGTTTATTTTTTCAAAAAACCAACTCTTGGTTTCATTGATCCATTCAACCTTTTTTTTTTTTTTTTTTTTGGATTCTATATTGTTTATTCTGCCCTGATCTTTATTATTTTTCTTCTGCTGCTGGGTTTGGGATGTTCTTGCTGCTCTGATTCTAGTTCCTTTAGGTGCGCTGTTAGATTTTGATGTGCGTGTTTTCTAGTTTCTTGAGGTAGACCTGGATTGCAATGTACTTTCCTCTTAGGACTGCCTTTTCTGCATCCCAGAGAGTTTGGATTGTTGTATTTTCATTTTCATTTGTTTCAATATTTTAAATAATTTCTTCTCTACTTGCCTGATTGGCCCATTCATTCTTTAGTAGGGTGTTCTTTAACCTCCATGCTTTTGGAGGTTTTCTAGACTTTTTCCTGTGATTGATTTCAAGTTTCATAGCATTGTGATCTGAAAGTGTGCATGGTATGATCTCAGTTCTTTTATATTTATTGATGGCTGTTTTTCACCCAGTATGTGATCTATCTTGGAGAATGTACCATGTGCCCTCAAAAAGAAAGTGAATTCCATAGCCTTAGGACGTAGAGTTCTAAATATATCTGTCAGATCCATCTGGTCCAATGTGTCCTTCAGGTCCATTGTTTATTTAGTGATTTTCTGTCTAGTTGACTTATCCATTGCTGTAAGTGGAGTTTTAAAGTCCCCTGATATCAGCACATTCTTTTTTTTTTTTTTTATGTTTTATTTATTTCTAGGAGAGAGAGAGAGAGACAGCATGAGCAGGGGAGGGTCAGAGAGAGAGGGAGTCACAGACTGAAACAGGCTCCAGGCTCTGAGCTGGCAGTCAGCACAGAGCCCGACGCGGGGCTCGAACCCGCAAACCGTGAGATCATGACCTAAGCGAAAGTCGGACGCTTAACCGACTAAGCCACCCTGGCGCCCCATATATCAGCACATTCTTATCCATAAGATCGTTTCTGTTTGTGATTAATTGTTTTATGTATTTGGGTGCTTTCGAATTTGGTGCATAAAAATTTATAATTGTTAGCTCTTCCCGATAGATAGACTCTGTAATTATTATATAATGCCATTCTTCATCTCTTGTTACTGCCTTTACTTTAAAGTCCAGTTTGTTTGACATAAGTATGACTACTCTAGCTTTCTTTTGACTTCCAGTAACATGACAGATATTTCTCCATCACCTAACTTTCAATCTGAAGGTATCCTCAGGTCTAAAATGAGTCTCTTGTACGGGGTACCCGTGTGGCTCAGTTGGTTAAGCGTCCAACTTCGGGTCAGGTCATGATCTCATGGTTCGTGGGTTTGAGCTCCGCATCAGGCTCTGTGCTGACAGCTAGTTCAGAGCTTGGAGCCTGCTTCAGATTCTGTATCTCCCTCTCTCTCTGACCCTCCCTTGCTCATGCTGTCTCTATCTCTCTCTCAAAAATAAATAAAATACTTAATAAAAATAAAAATAAGTATCTTGTAGACAGATTTTTGTTTTTTTAATCCATTCTGATACCCTACATCTTTTGATTGGAGCATTTAGTCCATTTACATTCAGGGTTATTATTGAAAAATATGGTTGTAGAGTCATTGTGTTCTCTGTAGGATTCACGCTGGTAGTGGTGTCTCTGTTACATTGTGTTTCTTGCAACAATTCCCTCATAGAGTCCCCCTTAGAATTTCTTGTAGGGCTGGTTTAGTGGTGATGAATCCTTCAATTTTTGTTTGTTTGGGAAAACCTTTATCTCTCCTTCTATTCTGAATGACAGGCTTGCTGGATGAAGGATTCTTGGCTGCAAATATTTTCTGTTCATTACATTGAAGATTTCCTGCCATTCCTCTCTGGCCTGCCAAGTTTCAGTAGATAAGTCTACAACAACTCTGATAGGTCTCCCTTTGTATGTTATGCCCCTTTTATCCCTAGCTGCTTTCAGAATTCTCTCTTTATCCATATATTTAGCCAGTTTCACTATGATATGTCATTCAGAAGATCGATTCAAGTTATGTCTGAGGGGAGTTCTCTGTGCCTCTAGGATTTCAATGTCTGTTTCCTTCCCCAGATTGGGGAAGTTGTCAGTTATAATTTGTTCAAGTACCCGTTCAGCCCCTTTTTCTCTCTCTTCTTCTAGAATTCCTTGATATGGATATTGTTCCATTTGATTGCATCACTTGTTTTCTAATTCTCCTTTCGTGCTCCTGGATAGGTTTATCTCTCTTTTTTTTTTTTGGCTTCCACTTTTTCTGTAATTGTGTCTTCTAATTCACCTATTCACCTACTCTCCTCTCTGTCTCTTCAATCTGTGCAGTGGCTGCCTCCATTTTATTATGCACCTCATTTATAGCATTTTTAAATTCATCACAACTATTTTTAAGGTCCATAATATTTGTTGCAATAACTTCTCTGGTGTCTTCCATGCCTTTTTCAAAGCCAGTGATTAATTTTATGACTATTGTTTTAAATTCTGGTTCAGTTATGTTGCTTATATCTTTTTTGAGCAATTCTTTAGCTGTAACTTCTTCTTGGAACTTCCTTTGAGGAAAGTTCTTCTGTTTCGTCATTTTGGCTAGCTTTCTGTCTCTTGTAAGTTTTTTTTTTTTTTAATGTTTTATTTATTTCTAGGAGAGAGAGAGACAGCATGAGCAGGGGAGGGTCAGAGAGAGAGGGAATCACAGACTCTGAAACAGGCTCCAGGCTCTGAGCTGGCAGTCAGCACAGAGCCCGACGCGGGGCTCGAACCCACGAACCGCGAGATCATGACCTAAGCGAAAGTCGGACGCTTAACCGACTAAGCAACCCAGGCGCCCCTGTCTCTTGTAAGTTTTAAAAGCTTGTGATGTGCTCTGCACCTGCGAGCTCTGCTATATTAAGGGAGGCTCATTGACTGTCCAGGGCCTTTCCATTCAGGAAGTGTTCTCTTAATAGTGTCCCTTGGTCTCTCTTGTTGTCTCTTCGGTTATTTTATTTCCCTACTTATAGTGATATTTGGAACTTTCCACCATGTGTACTCTGGCTTGTTTCTTGAGGTAGCCCTATGAGGCTGTCTTCTTAATGGACTCTGTCTCTTTTCCTCCCAGACTCTTGTGGTTCAGCATCCTTTGGCTTCAGTCCCTCTTTGTTTGAGAGATGCAGGTGGGAAGTACAGAACTCCCTATTTCTCCATCCTGAAGTGCTCATTCGCCCAGGATCAACAAAGTAGCAGGCATCAGATCAGAGAAACGAAGACAGAAGCTGTGGATTCCATTAATGGGGCACGAGGGTCAGGCAGGCAGGAACAGGTGGAATCCAAGATTTGCTTGGGTGCTTGGATGCAGTCACAGGGGCATCATAAGCACATTTCAATCTGCTCTTGGTCACATTAGCAAAGAGCAAGGAGTTGGTGGACTTACCAGGCTAACCTGCCCTGCCATAAACTAATTTTAAAGAAAGTCCTGTAGACCAAAGGGAAGTGACACTTATGGTAACTCATATACAGAATGGAGTTTCAAACAACAGAAATCAGACAATTCTGTTTACATACATTTTTTTTCTTAATTTCCTTATAAGGCATATGACTGTTCAAAAAATTAAGTACAAATAAACCTAGGATTGTAAATAACATGTTCTTTGAATGTTCCACAAGAGAAACAAGCATTTCTTTTTTTTTAATTTTTTTAATTTTTTACAAATAGTTTATTGTCAAATTGATTTCCACATAATGTCCAGTGCTCTTCCCCACGAGTGCCCTCCTCCATGCCTATCTCCCCCTTCTCCCTACATCCATCAGTCCTCAGTTTTTGTCAGCATTCAAGAGTCTCTCATGGTTTGCCTCTCTCCCTTTCCCCCACCATTCCCCCCCTTCTTCTCCCCCTTGTTCCTCAGTTAAGTTCCCCCTAATCCTCCTATACGTGCAGACATATGATATTTGTCCTTCTCTGCCTGACTTATTTCACTCAGCATAACACCCTCAAGGTCCATCCATGTTGCTACACATGGCCAGATTTCATT